>NW_022639474.1:1744042-1777705 GCF_010583005.1 Odontomachus brunneus
ATATATATATATATATATATATATATATGTATAAAATAGATATGTCTGTGTTCCCCGATTTATAATAGATGATTTATATCCCAAGTCTTAAGAAACTGATCAATCACAGTCTAATGTAAGGAGAATAATCGATTATAATTAGTCAATTTCCTAAAGCTTAAGGCTTAAGTTACCTACTGTATGCCGAGACTGTCTCTGTGTTCTTTAAATCCTTTCGGATAACTTCGAACAACCACAACTTTGTAAAAAATCAGTATTTCTAGACACATATCTTTCCCAGAAATATAAAAAAGCATCAGCTTTATATATTATAGTAGCGCAATAAACTCCAAATCTGCAAGCAGATTGGCGCCATTTGAAAATTTCACCGGAATCTTCACGAAAATTGAACGGACCGCATGTTCTCGTTCGTATCCCACAGATCTATCATCGTAAGCGAGAGGTTCATAATTAGAACCCGGTGGGCTTGCACAAACCGGATAAGTGATCAAGCTCATCAGGACCATGAGATAAATTTCTACTCCAGGGTATTTCCCACACACAGGCGGATTTCTCGGATAGGTACTACAGTTTTCCGAATTCGCCCGGAATCGAAATCGCCGCTTACCAAATCGCATTGCGTTGGTCACATCTATTATTCCTGGTCTCTCCTATCGTCCAATCGGATTCCGGTGCGACAACGACAGCTCGATTCGATTCTCATTGGATGCGACGGCGGCGGAGGCGACGGCGGCGGCTGGGAATCCCAATTCCCTGAAAGATCGCGTTGTAATCTTCGGCTAAAGCAACGGGGTGGAACAACAATTACGGATTGTATACGATCGACGTAGAGGGTGATTCCCGGGCGGAGATGCTGGGATACATCGCCACGTCGTTGTGTACGCTACGTACACATGCGTGTCGGATGCGAGCGCGTGTGCGTCTATGTACGCGCGCGCGCGCGTGTGTCTGCGTGTAAATCAATTGTCGTGGCAACCGCAAATCCTCCCTCTCTTCCTCCCCCCCCTCTCTCTCTCTCTCTCTCTCTCTCTCTCTCTCTCTCTCTTGTGCTACGGAGTGACGCGTGAAGGCGCTGCCGAAGCCTCCGGGCATGACGGAGAGTAGAGACGAAAAAAAGAGAATCGACGACGGGAACAGAGAGAAGGACCGAGGGTGAGAGAAAGGGGAAAGGTGGAGATCTAATGGAATATTCGGAAAATGGAACGAGGAGATTAAAGGGTTTTTCCTAATCGCGAGCCGCGCGGCCAACAAATTACGGATTTATTCAGAAATGGAGTCTATCGCGGAGCGCACCGATGAATATCGCCGAACTAATTTCTCTCCACGTAAATGCCGTCGCGGTATTAACGCGGATTGATGTTAATATTTACGTCGCTTCCCAAAGAAACACTGTTCCACGTACAGCCACCCACGGACGCTCGCCCACTGACTGACTGTGTATGCGTGTTATGTGTACGTGTGTGTGTGTCCCGCGAATTAATCTGTACCGCGATGATTAAGTTTATCGACGAATAGCTGCGAACTGCATTTTCCAGCAACCATCCTCGCCACCATTAGTGAAATTCGTTTTTCCTATGCCGGCCGCGAATGACGCGACTACTTCTATAAATTGAATGGGGGCCACTGTAGGAACGAGTTCAAGGGAATTGGAAAGTTCCGAACGCGCGCGCGGCTTGAGCGTGTGCGTGCTGACAGGAGCCCGCGCCGCTGAGTGACACGCGGCATAACTTGCAATTTGGTAACGGCAGGTGCTCCGGTCACGCTAAACCGCAGTTTAATTACTGTGCGCGCGCGAATTGGCTCGCTGGCGGCGCTGTCACGCGCAACGGCGCGCAAATTGATCTCGACGGTCCTCGGTCTGGCGCCCTGGGCCTTGCACCGGGTACAGTAAGATTCCTCCGTCGGGCTAAGGTAACAAGACGAACCGTCCATCTTCTCGGGAGCGCTCTTCCAACGTGTGCGCAAAAATGTGAGGGAAAAGTGTTATCCGTCGGCTTCCGTGCTCGACATCTTGTCGGAGAAGCGCTGCTGCGGGATTTGGAAATATTTGATACGCAAAGAAAAAATATGCTGTGAAGAGAAATAACTCATATTTGATATTTTAATAAATTGTCTTAAGCACAAGAATTTTGTGCCGCTGTTTTTCAAATCCTCGCAGAGTTTTTTTTCATATTACACTTTAAAAAATTTTTAAATTTGCAACGCATATTTTTTTCTATGCAATCTTCACTCAAATACATTAGAAGCCAAAAATGTATCTGAATAATTCAAGTCGAAAAGTAAGAATTATCTACGTCGTATTAAAATACAAGGACATATACACTGAGGGAAAAAAATATCTGAAAAATTAATAAATATTTGTTCGGTAGGTACTAAATAACACAGTCACTTAAATCTAAATTCTTCTGTCCATGTAATGCAGCATGACAACCAAGACCTTTATACATATAATATATATTGCCTATAAACTACTAAACACTTTGATTTCTATTTAAGTAAAATAAACTATTGCTTTTATGAAAAATGACAATGGTGTTTTAAGAAAATATATCTTTTTATTTAAAAGAAATTTTTTTTAATATAAAAATATGTATATTAGTATAAGTAAACATGTTATTATTATTCACCGAGCCAATATTTCTTATCTTTTAGATGCTTTTTTCTCAGTATATATACACCTAAAAATAATTAAACACTTACAACATATCTCTTTCATGTGATTTCTCTTTAAATAGATTAGACACCAAAAATTCGCCTAAATTATTCACATCAAGAAATTAGAATTATTTTTGTCATATATTGCATAAAACATGAGGACATGTATATATACATACACACACGTGTGCGAAATCATCTTAATTCACGTTGCATTACGTAGTAATTGATTCAGTTGTTAACATCAGAAGTCCCGGGGAATGCAATGCTTCCAGCAACTTCTACGCCTATCTCGCAAGTTGGGGCAGAAGTTATACTCAATTTCGCGATGGTTTTCAACGTTATAACGAGCTCTCGTTATATAATAACGAGCAGCTTTCTCGGGCTTCGTTTGTTGGTTGCAAGTACTAATACCAGGCGAATATATATATTCATTCACATTCCCCACGCGGTTATAGCGAGTTAGTAATGGGACTTGTGCTAAAGCACGACGTTTTGCTGACTATTTTGTTTACGACACGGCGGGAATTCGTGCACACGTTGTGTGCATTACCGTATGCATGGAGGTATGACTTCGATTGGACAACGCATGTAGACGCGAATTTACATGAAACCTGTGTAAATACGTTAATGTGTTTTCCTTTCATTTCGTGAAATTCTAAAATTTCACTCATTGATTGGTTTCTCAAAGACCAAGGTACGATACAGCTGCGAACAACACAGAGCAGTAAATTCCTACTGCAATTTCATAACCAACGCTTATTTTCACATTTCTGATATTACCCATTTTGCAAATAAACGTCCGCAAGGAACGAAACCATTGTGTGTGCGAACGATCGAAGGACGTGAAATTTCGACGAATCGTCGAAACCGCAGTGACGATAATTACACAGCGACGATAATAATAATAAGAGTAATAATAATTTTATTCCCTCCCAAAGCCGCATTAAATCATTATTAAATGGCGAAGAGGGATGGCCGGAGAAAAAGCCGGCCGCGCGCGCGCGCGGCAGGGGCGCGTTTAACGACCATAAACACACATTATATGGTTGGTGCGGTATTTGTTAATTCATCGGGCGCACACGCGGTATAGATCCTTTTGCCGCCCTTTTGCATAATGCCAGCTCGACCATGTACAATCAGGTGCATTAATGCTGTCCAGTGCGCTTGCACACACCGGACGGTCAAATTTCTCTGTAATATTTAAGGAATGAATTCTCCCGTCCATACACACACGCACCACACACACACACACACACACACACACACACACACACACACACACACACACACACACACACACACACACGCAGTTAACCGTACTTTCGTCCGACCGCTGGCGAAAGAACGCAGGCAGTTGGTGAATCGCGCGCGTGTCATTCGAAAATCGAAGCATCACGACCTCCAAGACGGTCCGAGAAAGCAGCCGGTGAAAAGTCGTCGTTCTCGACGGCCGCGAATTAAGAAATCCGGCTGTGGCGGTCACGTAACACAAATAAAGAGGTGCACGCTCGTCAACGTTACCGCCGTATTTTTTCCCCGGTTACGTGAGAAAGGAGTGACGGACAGACGGAGAAACAGCGAGACGCAAGTTTAATTATGGAACTGGTACTAAAAACTTCAGGCCGGGGCAAAAAAGGTGTGTTACCGCACGTGCCCACGATTCGTCCTAACAAACGTACGAGAGACGCAAAGAGAAAGAGAGAGAGAGAGGGGGCAAAGGAGAGGAAGGAAAAGAAGAGGTAGAGAGAGTGAACACACGCGAAGGAGTGTAAAAAGGACTAGGACACGCGGTTGAGGGAGTGCGCGGGGGGGTTGGGGGGCAGGAGAGAGGAGAGGGTCTTTTTTTTAAAGCGTTTACATCTCTGACAGAGGGTGCAATTCTCCACGGAGGTTTCACCGTTTTCATCCCCGACGCAGGCGTTGCCAAGTGTCAATGCCCCTAATGGCGTTCGGGAAAGCTTTCAATGCTTTTAATTATTTCCATCTTTTTTCCTTCGGCTCGACTTCAAAGAGTACTCGATCGACCGGCTCCTGGTGCCTTCGTCTTCCACCCTTCCCTCCCCCCTCTACGCCGCGTCCATCGACGGCGATCCGCCGAGTCTCCAGGCGCCGGGAGAGCGGGCGGGCGGGCAGGCCGTTTAAAAAGTAAAAAGGGAGGGTAGCCCGCGCCCGGCGTTGACGATAATTGGCTGTCGGAATAGCTGCAGCTGATAACTTAATTATGAAATTCCTATCTCATTTCATCGCGAGCGTCTCTCGTGCCTCCGCGAATTCCACCTTGGCGAGTGCCGACTGTCGGTTCTCGTTGGATTGGATTGGAGGAACGCGTCGCTCTCGCCGGTCGTCCCTCGGGAAGGTGCGATTTCCAGGCGAGTTGAACGGCCGCGATCGAAAATGCAGAGAAGGCTGCAACGAAAGTACGCGGTGGCTTGCGCGTTCTTTGAATAGCGTCGCGCGGCTGGTCGCGCGCAAACTGGGTGGCGGGTATAGACGTGTCAAAATTCCGCCGTACGTGTCGCTCCAAGTATGCCCATGTGGGTCAAACACGGAGCGCAGTCCGCGCGCGCTCCACACACTCCATAAGCGAGAGAAGTATTTTATTCAAGAAGTTGCCGCGAGCCAGCTGCAAATTGCGCCCCCTTAAAACAATGTATGCGTCTGTGGGCAGCCGCGCGACGACCCGTCATTATGCAAACGCGCTCGACGTTAGCGCAATTTCTCGACTGTCCGCAACAGGCGACCGTGCCCGCGTCCGCGTATAACGAACGCGAGCGATAAGCCGTCGGATGGAACGAGCGGGTCAATCGTTTCCAAATGCCCCCTCATCGCCGGCCATTCCACGGCCAAGTTTCCGCGGAGGAGCTGCGTCGACGGGGGCAAGCCCCAAAAGAATCGGTACGAAAGGCAACGCCGGCAAACTGGCATCGCGGCCGGGAACGGTGCGCGAGCGGGCAACCGCCAAACTTAGTTAAAAACTTCGCAGTCAGCTCGGAATTTCAAGCTCGCCTTCTCGGGGTCTCTCTCACGGGGTGCTCTCCAACTGCAACGGCGAGCCGCGGAAGAAAGACACGTCGAAGTCTAAGGAAGTGCGCGGGACTCAAGAACGCGCGCGCGACTATCTTTTTCTTCGGCCCCTTTGCGAACAGAGCGCTTTCTACGTGCCGTCGCGAAACTATTCCCGAATTTCCAAGCGATTCCGAAGTCGACGGCGCGGCGTGCCGATGCCAGTTCGACGAGATCCTCCTAAGGAGACCCGCGGAATCGGCAGTTACCCTTTAGCTTGCGCAAACGTCACACCACCCACGACATCGTCGTCGACGGACAGTGAATAAAGCGCGCTCATGAACACGCGAGAGAGGGGCGCGCCGCATCTCTAGAACACGCGACGGCCTGTGTGCGCGTCGTAAATTATGGGGGTAGTAAAATTCGCGATGCGACATCGCCGAGTTATTGTCAGACGTGCGGTATCACCGTGCTAATAATGTCGCGTATGCATGAGACAGGTGTTCACGCCCGCGCAGGTCTCTCTCTCTCTCTCTCTCTCTCTCTCTCTCTCTCTCTCTCTCCTCTCTCTCTTTCTCTGAATTCATCGAAAATCGGTGAATATTCATTGATCTTTTCTACTGACTCAATCTACATATTTACAGGTTTTTTTGAAAGAGTACGTGTCTCTGATTGATTTGGTAAAAGAAATCAGTGAATGTTTATTGGTTCTCAATGGAAATACTGCCATTTTTCTGCTCCATCTTATACTTCATTAATTTTGACCGGTGGAAATAAAATCTCACTGCGAAATTTGTAATTCACAAATTCATTGCGCCAAATCCAACTTTCAGAATTCACGGCGTTGACATTGACTGCTTTTCCATGCGATTTGCATGCAACGACATTATCTGCGTTTTTGCAAACTACAAAAATAATAAGAACGCTATTATTAGCTGATTCTTTCGGGGAGATTTTATAGAGAGAGATTGTATCTCATTGTCAGAAGGTAGAGGAAAGTTGTCTCTATCATATTTGCACAGTCAATCACAGTCTGGCAAGTCGCTGTTTCGAAATTTTGAGAAAAATGCCTCCTGGCTCCAATCCCGTCGGTCGGACGACGCGACGTATTCTCGCGGAACAGAAATACGACGTCTCGTAAACGGTCCGCCATATTTTTAATGCGATTAAGCGGCAAGATCGATAAGGCGGATAACACGATAAGACGGGAAAAACAAGAGAAGTAATTTCTGCCGATGGCCCAGCGCGAAATCGCGTACTTTCTAAGGCGCAATTCGCCCGCGCGGCATTATCGCACTCGCCATTAATCTCGATCATAAACGATCCGCGCGCGCGCGTGCAATGCAGCCGCGCTGTAACCGCTTTAACATCGTGAACCGCGCTCTAATCCTCGGGCATAAAACTCGTCGACCGCGCGTCGTATCGTCGCGATTATGCCGCGGTCGTTAGTAAGTCATTTCGTATCACGGGGACGTCGCATCCGGAACGATTTGAGGAGCGACAAAAATGTTTTCGCGTTGGCTCTCCGCGGGCGCGCGCGCGCACACACACACACACACACACACAAGAGAAAGAGAGGGAGAGTAAATCTACGATGGGAGGGGAAGGAGAGGAGAAGGAAATAAAAACGACGAGAAGGGAAGAGAAAAAGGCAAAAAGAATAAAAGCGGGCTCGATATACGACCGAGCCCTCCTGAGCCATCGGGCCACGGTAAACGACGGCGATAATAACGGTTGCAGCTTTATCGTCACGTTCCGTTAATGGAGGCTGAATCGGAAATATCATTGCCACGCCGTCGAATCGCGCGGGCCCGCGCGACGTCCTGAAAAGTCCGAAACGTGCCTTACGAGCGTTTAAGAGACTCTCGCCCCGCGGCGGAGATGTACACGGGGCTTCTCTTCGATCCCGCCGCCGTTTGCAAACAGCCCTGCCCACCCTTTAGAAATCCCAATTTCTCTCTCGGACTCTCCTTTCTCCTCCTCTTCCTCCTCCTTCTCCGCTGAAACGCACTTTTACTCAATTACTACGCGGCGAGGGAGCGGATAACGGAGGAGAGGGGGAAGGGTGGAGGACCGGTGGGGAATTAAATCGCAGAAACGTCAGCGGTGTGTGCCTCGCGGCCTCGCCGTCATGTTAATTGTCCCGGTCACAAAGGACGCGTAGAACGTACAGACGTAGTGCTCGACGTAATGCTGAAACGCCGGCTGATGACGCGCGTACAATCGCGCATTGGCATCGCGCAAACTACTCGTCGGCTTTTTGACAGCATCGGTCATCATTATCGAAGCCCCGAGCGGCCGTAATTTCTTTCCGAATTTATTCTCTTTGCAAGAAATTGGCAAAATTTTATCGACGAAAAACTTGATTCGACTCTACGCGGTGAGCGTTTAATTTAATGCTCTTGATTGGAATGCCGAACTTACTAGTATTGAGAATGCACCTTGAGTAAATGTGATAGATTCACGGGTATGCAAACTTATGAAATACTTGAAACAAGTAACATTTATTTGAATGCAATAAGTATTTTTCTGTGTGCGATCACGTTCCTGCCGAGCGTAATTAGACCGGATTCCACGCGGCGCGCACAGCATTCGTCCGAAATTACAATTCGCCGTAGGTATTCCCGGACTTCCTTCCTCCGGCCGGGTATTAGAAGATTCGACGACCAAAGTCGACCGATAGATACCGGTCTTACCGCGGTGCGACGCGGTAGCATGGCGGACCATTGTCTCACTTCCTCTCCGTAGCCGTGTACCTCCGGTAATATCGCATTATGCCCCTCGCGACTAATGGAGATGCTAATTCCGTCTCTGCACCGGTGGCTTCCTTGGAAGAAGGTTGATGGCGCGGAGAGCAGTGGGAGGGTTGAGAAGGAGAGCGGAGGAGAGGAGAAGGGAGGAGAGGACGGCAGTGTGGCTCTTCCATCTCCGAGTCACCTCAATCTCCCGCAATCGTGCGGAATATCATGAATGCCGGAGTGTATCTCGATGAATGGCTGCAGTCGGAAGGGTGGTATTGCCGCCGGGGGCGGGGGAAGAATGGGCCATTCAGTGGATTGATTGATTTACTTCCTCGCCACTCCATCGTCGCGGCGCGAAACGAAAATGTTGCGCGTTCTATCTCGTCGAGTCTTAGCGACTCACTTCCGCACAGCAACGCGCGACCGTTCTTCCGCGAGGGCGAGAAGAAGTGCGAAGACATCGATCGCGTAATTGTCACCCTTCCCTTCCTGCCCCTCTCCCCCCTCCGCTACCACTTGCCGATTGGCGCCGTCAGCGAGACGGACTTATTTTGTTCCTCGTGCTATACGCTCGCGTCACGTTCCGCCGGATGATCGTATTTACGTGGACTAAAAAATTGTATCTGAAATATGGACGAATCGTGTTATTTACCGACCGCGCGACATATTGCGTCGTTGTGTACACGCCGCGTTATTGCCCGGCTTCGTTATACCGATCGAAAGTCCGCCGGCCGAATTTCGCGTGGACTGTACAAACAAATTCGACACGTGACGAAGCCGCCTCTCTTCATTAACCTCCCGCGCGCGAAGGCCCCCACGAAGATGGTTGCATCGCCGAGCTGCGTGTTTGCCCCTTTGTGCTCGATCTAAATGCACTTAAAAAACTATTTATCAACTTATATCATGTTTTTAATTTGTTTTTTTTTTGCAGTTTTTTTAATCCCTACGTGACACTCTAAAAAATATCTTGTTAAATAAAAATTTTGTTGGAAATTTTGAATTTTATATTTATGGTCGAAAAATATCGTCGACAACATTTTACATGGCACGAGTCAACGTTGCTATTTTATTTACAAGCAACAACAAATGAATATTTTAGCAATGCTATTCGTTACATTAACATATGCACGATGACAAAGATCAATTTTTCTTTTTGTAGTTTCCCGCAAAATATCTCCCAAAAAAATCTTTAAATTCATCCGACCTTCAAACACTGCAATAATCTCTATGTGAACGATAAGATTAAAAAGATAAGATTTGGCGATCAAGAAAATGTGGTTGATTGATCTGATCTTCGGGAAAACGTCGCGAGTCCGCCGTGAAAAAGCTTTTCGTTCGCGATTAGCCTACTCTGATCAATTCCAACAACGAGACTGATCCTTGAACAGGGTTGCGTGGTGTTTCCTATGTAATATTCAACAAGGTGAATCTAAGCAAGCGTCGCGTGCATTCGTAACACCAACAACCTTAAACGTCCTGCGCGACTGCGACTACCTCCTGTCCACTGCTTCTAGAACTGCCGCCATTCCGTTCTTCTTCGTCCCCAGCCACCGGTTAGGCCGTAACCTCTTCCGCCTGCAGCTCACCGTGCCCTTCTTCCTCTTGCCCCGTTCTTATTTGCTCAATCTCACATTATCCCACAAATAGCTCGCCTACTCGACCGTCCGGAAAGTCCAGCTGCCCTGGCTCCTTCGCACAGCCAGACGCATTGCGATCGATACACACCTTTTACCATTCCTCTCGCATTCCTTCCGCGACCTTTTACCCTCCGCGAATCGACTTTCGCGTAACTGAGAATTCGCTCCTAGACTAATCCCGCTGTTCGCAATGCGAATCGTGCGAACAGCTGGATCGCGAGATCGTCGCGAACGATGATTCAGTCGAATCGACGATGAGCGCGCTTGTTAATTCCCGCATCGCGAATGACACCTCCGACACAATTGAGGGCGATCGATGCGCGCTAAGCGAGTTTAGAGATTCTTTCCCTCTCATCCACTTCTTTTCCGTCTCTACTGCCTCGAGCCTTCCTCTAGAAAGCATCGAGAATTCAGTGTCTCGCAGTGCCTGCGGCGACAGCACCTTAAATTAATGATCTTGAAAGCCTAAAGCGTCGGTAGACACTCCGGAACAGGAGAATGCACTCAAGGGGTGACCGCTAGCTTCTAAGTCTCTTAGACCACGGGTGGCTCTCGCTGGCCCCGCATAAACCTCTGGCACCGTCCAAATGTTAGTAAACTAAATATCTTATTAACCCCTTAAGCTGCCGCGAGTTAAGCTTTGTGTTACGCTTCATAACTTTTCGCGGTGGTAACGCGACGCCCTTATGGGACTAATTCGATCTCCGCCTACTCTGCGCGCGACTTAAATGATCGGAAGATATAGGTGTAACGCGATTAAGCGGAAATCGATTTCGGGCTGGGAGCGCGCGAGAGCTTGACTCGAATTCATTTCAGTTTAACGTTCGGCATTCGCCGTTTAAGGCGGAGGAGGAGGAGGAGGAGGAGGGAGGAAGTCACGGCGGGACAGAGACAAGAGAGCTCGCGGGGGATTATTGAACGATATCCGACCGGTCGTGCATTTAATTCGCGCTGCGACGCGCTCGGAAAAACCGGGGGATTTCCCGGCGTCTGTTAAATTTTCACGATCGCGACCGGACGAGTTGAAGCGGAACTTTCGGCCCACTGCCACGAAGCGACGAGGAGCGTACATTAAGCAATAGCGCTTAAAGCATAACCGACTATTTCATTAGCGACTTGTCTCTGTGCCGACCGACGCCTTGCCGCTCGAGCGAGCACTTAAACTGCGCTTTTCTCTCGCCCTCTTCTTCTTCGCCCGACCCTTCCTCCCCTTCCCCCTCTGCGCCTCCTTCGCCGTCGCTCTCCCCCGCGCCGACTCTCGCATTTCCTTGGCCTCTTTTCCTTGCCGCGATTCCCTCGGACTTTCCTCCCGACCAAGCTGACCCGACAACTCCACCATTTTCTGCATACGTAAACGGTACTGCACTCTAGTTAACTCTTCGTTAAGTACCGGTTTTTACTCTCATCGTCCGCGTCGACTCTCGGGAAAAGGGCTCCGACTTCCTTCCTTTCATTCTCTGCCGAGCGTGTGATATCCGTTCTGTTTCGCCGGCATAGCGATATCCCCGTACTTTTACTCTTCCATTCTGTTTCTAAAATGAACGTTTTTTTTGTATGAACATGCCATTCATTCTCCACTTTGGGAATTCTAATCTCCAAGAAGTTTGACTTCAGTCAGAGAAAGAAAGGGCCGTTAGTTGGGGGCGAATAATTGCGAACTATGGAGAGATATTGTCATTTTTAAAGATCTATTTTTTTCACTTCTGACCGAATCTTAATTATTACTATTAATGCTAGTTATTGTATCCTAATCATATTTCGCATTCTTTTATTCATTTGAATGTTACGAAAGTAATCGTATTCTATGTATAAACAATAGTAATCTACGTATAAACAATAGTAATTATGATGAGATAAAAAAGGAAGTTAACTAATATCAATATTTGGGATTCAGGGTCAATTTGAAGTAGAAGAATTCACTACGTTCGTTGCAAGATACGTTAACAGTTTCTGACAATAACATCCTCTCGTGATTTAAAATTATCTGCACTTACATTCGGCGACCGGCTCTTATACTACGTCTTCTCCTACTTAGATTGTATAGAAGGAAAGTTTGGTTGGATTAACCAAATGTCTGGTAAAATATGAACGAACCAGGAATCTCCAGTTAAGGTTGCTAGAATTCCGCTCAAGTTAACAAGATTTCTAGTTAACAAGATTTCTAGTTAACAAGAATTCTGATAACTTCACTTTGGACTTCTCGGTTCGTTCATATCCCATTACAGACGTTTGGTTAATCCGACCAAGCATTTTTTCCGTGTATACTTCAGAGCTTCTAATTAGGTTTTCCTTTAACTATCAAACGCTCATCAAACATGAGGCGCTCGGCATTGTCTCGGGAATGAGCCAATAAACAGCGAGAGATCCGACCGATCGCAATGCAGTTCGATCTCACGCTCTCAATTTCTCGTGCGCACTGAGCGGCGTGTACAGCCGGCGATAAAACTTTCCGCAAAATATCGTCCGATAAAAGGAGGCCTTAAAGGCGGCCAATTAGCGCAAGTAATTGCGCCGCAATCGGCATGAGGCGGACGGTTTTATTAGTGTTGTTGAACGCGCATCGAAATGTTTGTCGCACAACTACTACGGAGTTTGCGCTTTAGCATATTTAGCACGTTCATTATAAACGCGCGGCGCGCAGATGTCGTTAATTTGTGATACGCCTCGCAGGACATAAAAACGCGGGCGTTGCTAAAGGACTGCGAGTTGTGTGCATTAAACGTGGGTGACGAGAGGCGGTACAGTCTCCTCCATGAGAGCGGCAGCGCAGACAATCGATACTTTTTCATTATGACTACCCGAGGCAATTACTCCGCGTCATGGTAAAAGTGAGGTACCTAAATGTAATTAGTTGTCGTCGGCAGGGGCGCTTACCTAGATGGTCCGCGCCATTGTATACGTGGTGCAATTACAATTTAATTTTGTTTCCCGGCCGTTATAAACGAGTGTGCTTCATGGCCAGCTTCCTGCGCCGAGACGAAACTCACGCTAACTTTCAGCGACCGTACCAATGCTAGACGCTACGTTCGAGCCGCCGCTCGCATCCTGCCGGCTCCCCCTACCCATTGGAAGAGAAACTCGTTGGTTCCTTTGATTCACACACTAATTAATTATATTTCGATAAAGCCGCACGCAATTTTCCTATTGCCATGTCGCGTCGTCTGCTGCTGACCATCGCGATAAATGCGCCATTCGCTTTCTGCTCCTCTCTTTCCCGTTTCGACATGAAAGTCCATTCGCTTCGTTCCTCTGAAATTCGCAACGGACAAAAGAGCTACGTACCTTTCGACATACCTCGCGCCCACCCGCTCGCCCGCGCCGTCCATGCAAACTGTATGCGCGAGTTGGAAAAAAAGAGACAAAGAAGGGAGAAAAGAAACGGGAAAGAAAAGAAATTAACGAACCGATTAATCCCCGATAGCTCGCGCTCGAGAGTGCAACGACAAAGCGACATTAACGTTTATCGTTATTACCAGCACGGCCGTAAGTCACGGCGAAAGACCGCGGGCACTCTTTTATTGCGAGAAACGAGCGCGGTTTAAAGGTGGCGCGGAGAAAATGGGCCGGCACGACAGCAGCAGAACAAGAGCGAGTGAACGCCAGCGAGAAGGACGGAGAATAAAGGGCGCCGTTGCGGAAGGGGCAGGGCGCGGGGGTGCAGCGTGAGCCGGGTAAGGTCCGAAGTCTTGAAAAGCCGCGCTAAAATTCTTCCCCGAGAAAAATTGTTTTCCGATATTGGATTCGCATTGGCCGCGCGTGCTACGCGCTTTGCGGGGGCGGCAGTGCATCTCAAATGAGTCGGAGCGAGAGAGCGCGCCGGGTGCGACAAAGCGAGACGACGCGACGCGCGCGCGGGAGCGACGGCGCGAACGGAAATTGTCGCGTCGTGCTTGCCGGCCTCTCGCGCCCCGGCTTTTTTACATGGCAAAAATTGCCTACGATCGCGTTGCACACTGTAATTACTTCCGATACGATTGCACGCGTGATTACTGGGTATGGGCACGGTTTGGAGCACAATTTGCCGCCAGCAATTTAGCGCGCGGCCGGTTTGTTTATCGGCTCTCTGATGACACGTTTCGCCGTAACCGAAGTCGCCAAATTCTCCACGATTTCCCGTATATCGGGCCATCAAGCAGGCTGTTGAGAGACGCGCGGACTCGAATAAAAATTCTCTCTGTCTCTCCCTCTGATTGATACCACATACTGACATTACCGACTGGAAAAAAACGCGAGTTCTCATAGTATTTCTGTTTTAATCCTAGACAGAGAACCTATGTTTGGAACAAGAATGGGATTCCCAATTGGTGGTGAGATATTCAATTTTAGAGTCCAATTTTAGAGCAAATTGGAGCATTCTAATCGATCATCAAAATCGATGCTGCATCTGGGGAAGTTTTGGGAAATTTCAGTGCGAAATGATCCGAACGATTCGCTGGGCCTGATGTTTCGCAAAACGACGTCTCGTGATGTGTACTAATGGGATACATATGTAGGACGACTCTTATTGTCGGAACCAAGAACCCGTTGAACTTTTCGAGTGATATTTACACGGGCCAGCAGGATGAGGCCGGCTATGAATATTCAGGGCAAACTGCTGCTAAACTAGGCAATGAATGAGTCAGTTAGTCTCGAGACGAGTTCTCACCATCGAGTGAGAGTGCAACGAACGACGGGAACAGCGGGAAAGAGGGAGCAAGAGACTCTCCGAATGTGCCATTCGAAATATTCCGCGACGACTATAATACCCGCGAATCTTGCGTATGGGAAATTGGAGGCGTGCTGAGCTCCCTAGTAATTACAATTAAATAATTCATGATTATATTCGGGCAGAACGGCTCGCGAGAGTGTTTCCAAGTACTTTCATCTTCGTTCAATTAATAACTCTCTATGCACACGTATTTCTTTATTCTCGCAAATTTCGATTGTGAAATTGCGAATCCATGAAAGTTTGTCTTCGAGCGCGTATTATTTCAGACGTTTGATTTTCTCGGTTTTTCGTAGTTCATTAGTAGACTGCGTGAGCTCATTATTACGCGCAATCAATACCTGATGTTCACCGATACTTTGCGTGCGATATCGATTACTAATCAAATAGCCGCAGTTAATCAGAAAGAGCTACTTCTGCTTACTTGCAAGCAGCAGACTTTAACGTAAATTCTCATCTTCTTATATTTCAGTTGAATCACGATTGCACATACAAATGTCATACATATTGTCGGGATTTAATTGAAACACTTGGATCTAACTCTAAATAAAAATCTGAGCATCTCGCATCAGACAAGTTTCAGGTGACAACTATTAATGCGGGTCTTAGGAATATTTGAGTAATTTGTGCTACCTGACAAGTAAACTTACTCAAAAGGAACACTGATTTCTTTCTAATTTGGCATAAATGTAGAAGTACAAAAAATATTTAGATCATATTTTTTAATTTTTGCTCATTTTGAGTTTCACGAGCAGTTTATAGCTTGTTAATGTTCTCAATTCTATTATCAATAAGTGCAACAAAAATGCATAAAAAATAAAATTGAATAATTTTATTAGTTAAATAATTAGTTAATATTATTAGTTAAGAAATATAATTAAATAATTTTAACAAAATTGGCACAGCTGAAACACAAACCATTTTAAATTTATTTAGCCAAGATTCCAACCGAAATATTTTAAATATGCTAAATTAATAAAAAATGGTTCTCGGCCAAACCGAGAAATTATTTGTATAAATAATTTTTCACTTTTTCACCTCAAAGATCTACAGGGTTTGCCTACGCCATACAGCAGTGACAGTTTCGCTCAAACAGTATCTCACAAGTAAACTTACCCAAAAGTTATATTCCAATTCCTTTTTAATTTGGCACAAATGTACAAGTACAAAAAATATTTAGATCATATTTTTTTATTTTGGCCCATTTTGAGTTTCACAGACAGTTTATAGTCCTTTTTATATGTTTTATTTAAACATTTTATTATTTATACAAATAATTTTACATATTTGACTTTATATTTATAATCAACAAATCAAAAACACCTACATCTTGTATTCAATTTTATTGGTTATGTATTTTTGTTGCTGGTAGGAGTTTGTTTATTGATGATAGGAGTTAGAATATTAAAAACTACAAACTGTCCGTGAAACTCAAAATAGGTCAAAATGAAAAAATATGACCTAAATATTTTTTGTACTTGTACATTTGTGTCAAATTAGAAAGAAATTGGAATATAACTTTTGGGTAAATTTACTTGTGAGATGCTGTTTGAACGAAACTGTTACTGCTGTATGGCGTAGACAAATCCTGTAGATCTTTGAGCCGTAGTATCCTTTCTGCAAACTCTTTCTGTCTTTCCTTCATAACGAAGAGACAACAATATTCTTTTGGTTGGGACAAGTATATGTATGAAAATATATTAATTGGACGTTACGTATCGTAAGAACTGTAACTGTGCAAACTGCATAGATGAGCACATAACAAGAACAATTTTTAATGTAACATCTCTTTAACTCGAATTCGCATATATATTTGTTTTTACTATAAAAAGTGTCGTTGTTGCAATCATGATATTTTTCTCTCCGCGCAAGCAGACCATAAACATACTGAGCGCGCTGAAAATATCAGCAACCCAACGCGTAATATCGTCGATGCGCTGCGCCGTGAAAAATGCAGCCCGGACACGAACGTGTAAAATCCACTCCGAGCCACAATTAATGAAACATCGAATCGTGCCGTTACATTTAAATTCTGCAATTGCACGTTTCGGAATTCACGGGATGGCGTTAATGCATCGGCGGTATGACACGCTCGTTGAAGGGACCAACGTGAGAGGCTGCTTTGAATCGGGGTAGCGGTTATAAGGCGCGTTAAAAGGACGAGTCGCGTGGTCGAGTGTGCTCTCGGATAGCCTTAAAGGGACCAACTGTTGCGATGGCCGTGCAAAAAGTCAGCCGCGAGCGTGCTGCGCTTGGCTTCTCGAAGTCTCAGCCCCGCCCAAGCACTACTCTCTGGCCCGGGCGGATGCTTAAACTTCGTCGACATGCTACAATACCTTCGCCATCCATCCGAGCATACGGCCTGCATAATTTACGCGCAGTCGGCGATGCGCGGCGGAACGCCGGAAGAAGTACGCACCGCGCGCGGCACAATACTTCATGTGCAAGGCACGCATCTGCCCGCCGCGCTATTTTAATACGTAATCATTCGCGTTAGGAAAACTCATTGCGTATGAATGGAGACGCGAAGAAAGGCGGCCCTGAGGCACGAGTTTCGAGATGTCGATGATGAGAAGACGGCGATGATATTTCATGCATGCACACGGAGATATTTTCGTGGCGCGCGCGAATGAAACGAGTAAATCTCTCGCGTGTTCTAATGGATACATCTTGACTATATATTTATCTCATAGACCTGATCAGATTGGTCTCAATAAACATTTGATTTGTATGTTATTGCATCTTGATAAGTCATATAACGCAAGTCACATAAGTCATATGACGATCAGAGTACCCAAAAAATATGGGAATATAGGATTATAGGGAACAGCACCTTGCAACTAGAATTCTTCTTGCTCTTTTGGATATTAGAATATCTTCCTTTTGGTTTTAGAAGAGACCTCTTGAAGCCATAACATCAGAGGATTCCGCCAAGGATGAGATTACATCTTTTTTGCGTGGATTAATAATAATTAGAATAATTAATAATTAGAACCTGATCACATACACATAAATTTTATAAACCAGATAAACCTGATTGAAATTAACCTGATTAGAACCATGGGGTAAATTTCTAGCCAGGATCTGCGGCACTCTGCGCTTGATAGTCGTGGCTGTACCTTTTTTTTCCTTTTTTCTCTTTTTTATGGGAACGACAAGTCGTATCCCTCTGGCGAAGGGACGGTCAAAGATGGTCCGACGCGAGCGATCCCGTCAAACGCCGTATTTTCTTTATTGACCTTGCGTCTAGCCGGCCGTTTCAGACCCGTAAGAACGTGGAATATTCCTTATTCCGTCGGCAAATCCTACTCTTTGCTCGGAACGAGTTTCCGTGCTCACTGGATATCATGGGTACCGCTTTCACAGAGCTCGCACCTCTTTTTCCATCATCCCGCGCGCTAACAGTAGCGGTTGCTACATTTACGAGCACTAAGAGCAGTAACTCGCTTCCTCTCCTTGAGGTTAGATCGCGATTTCAAGACGCGAGACGCGAGCGACGGAAAACGATCGCAATGATTTAGTCCAGCTTCAGACTCGTTAGCCCATCTGTATCATTAGAAGAGGTTTGGAAACGAATATGACTGTATTACTGAATCTCTTTCGCTATGAAAAACATTTTTGGAATCGCTCATTACGAGCTGATGTAAGTTTCTACACCAAGCTATCCTCGACTGCGCTTCTATGATAATAACCAGGCGAAAGGAACGAATGTATCCGCTTCTGATGGGTTAAGAGAGATAAAAAGATAGATCTGTTAAACTCATGAAGTAAAATCTATTCAGATACGCGTTGCTTAATAAAGAGGGATGGAGTACAGCACTGTTCAAAAGGTGAGAATAAATAAAAATAAATAAATTTTTATGTTGAAAATAAATTTTAAATAATAAGCGCTATATGGATGCATCGCTATAAAATGACGCTGTAGGATTCTCAGGTTCACGCTGAGAGCAGAGAGTATTCGAAAATTTATTCGTGAGATATAAAGTTTATTTTCACAGAGAGAAATACATTTCATTTCGCCCAAATAAACTTTATATTCCGCGAAAATAAATTTTCAAGTATTTTCTCTCAGTACAGAGAACAGAAAATGCATTAACAATAGGCAAAATGAGAGAGAGAGAGAGAGAGAGAGAGAGAGAGAGAGAAGTTTGAAGAAAGTTTATTTTTGTGGTGCTCACGGGATAATTTCCGTTTTTGCGAATGAGTTGAACGAGCTCGCGAGGCAAATTATCCCTGGGATCCAAACAGGAAGGATTCCTGTTAGTAAAACGTATCTCCTCGGTAGGGACGCGATGCCCTAGCCTGAAGATCGGCCCTTATATTTATACAACTATCCGGGGCTGGAGAATCCCTCTCACATACATCCCCTCGCTCTCTCGGACTCGCTCCCTCGAGCTCAGAGCGTAGGGAGAATCGCGATCACGTTTGGTGTTGCGGTCACGTTCGCGTATTTCGGAGTACGTGATGTTTGTGAGATGTCCACGATCATTAAGCTTCCAGCTGCGCGCGATCAGCGAGTGTCCGGAGCCCGGAAATTTCATTACACAAGCGGAAATACCGAATTTATCGGGCATCGAGCAACACGCGCGCCGCTCTGTTTGTCCGCGACACGGCAAGAAGCGATTTCCGTCGAAAAAGGCCGTCATTTATCTTCGAGATCGCATCGGAGGATGGGTGGACTCTGACATTATCGAGACTCCCTTTAATCCTATTAGGATTTACGAGTTTTACGGGATCTCATTATGGATGCAACTAATTGCCAGCGGGATAAAGTCTTCTTTTCATGGGTCGTGGAACTGATTCGAGAGACCACCGGGAGCGAACCGTCGTCGAACCTCAGGACCCCTCTCCGCGTTTTGGCGCTCGCGCTGCTCAGCTTTCACCCCGCGAGAGAAACGGGACGGCAAAACTATTGTAATCGATGGAACATGTGGGAACGCGAGATGCTAATGTGGACAGCGGGGCAAAATAGGCCGCCCAGTGAGATAACAAAAAGAATGAATCAGCCGTTCATTCCGGAAGCCGGAAACCGGTCTTGAATTCGCGCCCTCCGAGAGCCGGCGATGACGTATAAGCCCCGAGCTCGACTATGCGTTGTAGTCCCGATTCGGCGCGGACGCGAATATGCATTCGCGAAGAGAGGGGTGAGACAGAGCAGGGGAGTAGAGCGGTACTCGCGCCCCATGCTAGAGCCCTGCTCTTCCCTGCGGTATTTCCGCACTCGGATTTCCGGCGCATACAGTAAATTCCTCACTTTGAGAATATGAAATTTGCCGCGTCTATATCCACGCCCACGGCGCGCAGACGGTCGGCGGGCTCTTCTTCTCGTACTTAGGGGTCGACCGAGATACAAGTCAGATAAGACCGGTGGAACAATATTTTCCTGGCGGGCACTTTGCCAGAAGCTTGCGGCTAGGGTGAAGATTAGCGCAACCTTGGTAACGACCTTATAAAACACCGCGCTCAGCCGGCGTACGCCGAAAATATTGCCTCGCAAATTGAAAGGTACGGCGGAGGCGTGCTCCAGCTTCTGCTCTCCCGCTTCTCTCCTTTCGCCTTCGGCCCCCGCGCCGCTATCTTGCCTCAATGTGCGCCTCTCCTCGAGAGCCACCGAGGGAACGGATTCGCCCAGGAAAGCGTCGCGAGAGGAAGTTCCGCTCCGAGATTTCGCTGAATGCTGTGTGCTCGTGAGCCGGGTCTTTTCCCGCGAAGTTTCGCCGGGATCAATGAACGCGACTGTTTTCTCGATCTCTCGCGCGACGGGAAGCGGTGTAATAAATTCGCGCGTTCGCGCAGTTGACTCGATTATCTTGGAAGAGATTGAAGGAAATCTGACTAGACGAAATGTAGATGAAAATACCTGTCAAATGTTGTCTATTTTAATTTCCGCTCTTGTGCTTCTGAACAAGCGCTCCCTTCAACGCGCATATTCGGAGGTAATCGTATTTTGCCATTGATTTTCCCGATGATGAATGCAAAAGACCTGTTGAGACAATTATAAACTGTTCATGTTTTACGATGCGAGTATCTTGAAGTAAGCTTGAATTTTGAAGAAAACGAGACTACATGAAAATTCATGTCAAATTTTATTTCAACTCTCGCCATTTTATGCATCTATCTATCTATCTATCTATTTATCTATCTATTATTATTTGACTCGAATGAATAATTATATATATATATATATATATATATATATATATAATATATATATATATATATATAATTATATATAATAATATATATATATATAATTATATATATAATTATATATATATATATATATATATATATATATGATAAAATAAAAAAAAATTTATACGATATAAAAGATTATAACATATATTTTATAAAATATTCTATAATATTTAAAACTATATAATATTCTGTCTGTGTACATTAAAGTTACTGCCAAATCGATGTGGACCATCGTCTATCTGGGTGGGATAGACGAGTTTTGTGAATTGTTGTCGATCGTTTCGCAAAATATCTGGCGAAATTATTTATCTCAGTTCCACACCCCGCTTACTGCCGCAAAGCATCTTGATGCGAACGATTACATATGAAAGCGACGTGCATTTCTCGGGTAGACGAATACGTATGATTCCTTCATACACCCGGCCGGCGCAACACGTTACGCGGGGCCCATTCTTTTTTTCCCCATCCTTCTCCCTCTCTCTCCCCCTCGGAATGAAGTACCATCTCCCCTGAGGGGAAGAGAATCGCTGCAGTACCCTCGAAACCACGGAGTATATATTCTGCCCGTGCCCCTCCAACGTTGCTCTTGCAACCGACCCTTCCGAGAGCGAGAGCGTGTGCGGCCCGACGTAATTATTTCGCAATTTACTACCCTTCGCGGGATGTAGATTTAAAATAGCCCCGTATTTATTGTACTCGTCGGCGGGACGAGACACCCGGGGGAACCGTAAGCTGCTCCTCGCGCAAAACGTACGCGGGATGCCGCTCATATAATAGGACCCTCCGCGTGCCGTGAAGGATAAGACACGCGCACGTGTACGATACACACGCCTTGTCCGCGAGCGCCAAAATTGCCTTCGTTATTTCGAGCGACTAATATCACCGGTCGTGTCATTCCCACGCATCCGTCTGTCCGCGTTTCGCGAAAGATACCCTCCGGGCGGAAAGAACGGCGGCTACATCGCCGTTGTCGTCGCCCCCCGACGGGAAGAAGGCTCTACCCCCTCGGCCGGATCCGGTAATTATCGCCCGTGCGAGCGCTTTTTCGTCCGCGCGCGCACCGGGGTAATGTCGCGACATTAGGGGTAGGTAGGTGGGCCGGACTTGGCTCCGTGCACCCGCTACCAGAGACGATTCGGCGTGTGCAATGGCTCGTAACGCTGCGCGGCAGCGAGCTCGGATCTCCGCCTCGCCGCGGAGAGGCTGGAGATTCGAGCTTGGCCGGCGGCCAAACGCCGCTTTACTTTACTCGACTTTGCGCGAAAAGCGCGAGGGGTGCTGGCGAATCGAGTCGAGCGGAGCGCGCACACACCAGGACAGATATATTGACGTTGCCTCGAAAAAGTTGTCGCGTCACCGAATATTCCACATAGCTGCGACTATGCGCGTCCCGCCAAGTTCACGTTGACGCATAGAGAGTGTAAGATTTTTAAGTAATCTCAGTCAATATCACTTAAATCATGTCTCGAATAAAAATTTGCAACATTTTAATTAAAATAAACTAGTTTACGCGTAAGATAGAATATCTAAATATATAAAATAAGAATATCAGTATATTCCCTATTAACTTCTAAATCCTTTGACCGATTGTATACTTATGTTCTAGGAAAAACTGCAGAAAATATAAGCTACCATAAAACCTGAATACTCTTCACATCCTCATCTGATTTCATCCCCTTGACACTTTGTGCACTGAGAAAAATCCCTCGATTATCAGAATAAAAACATATTTGCTCTTTAACAATTAAGGAAATCGATGGAACAATTATAAATTATCTCTCACTCTCATCATTTGTCACTTCAACAAATATACATTGCCTGAGATGCAAATCACATTTGTTTTCAACCATTTAGGTTAAGTTAATTATATCTTTGTTGCAAAAATGTTTAGGGCAGCAAATTGAAAATGACAAATCATTTGTTCTCACTGCAGTCTCATTTGTTGCCCCATATCAATAAATCATTTGTTGCGCGTATTTTGTATTTTGTCAAATTAACAAAATTTTTCTTAGTGTAACAATCTAATCAACGCCAGATAGTTTAAGTTAGTCAATTATATATTAGGTTCCCCGGATAAAAATTATATGACATCAGCAGCAAATTTGTAATTCTCTCACTTGAAATTTCACGGAAACTTGTTATGTATGGATTCAAAAGAAATCAAAAGACTTTTCATAACGTACTCTACATTTTTGCTGCGAACATTACGTTACGTAAGATTCTCTGTATTTTAAAAAGCTTGGTCGAGCTACATATTGTCGATTTTCTTTTAAAATACGCGAATTTTCGCAATTTCCTTAAATTTTGAAGTAAACTACTCGAGAAAAGCTTTGAACGTATCTTTGAAAGATTCCTAGGGAATGCCCGGAAGTATAATAAGATTCTATCGGAAAATTATACGATAAAAAGGTCCTGCTTACTCTTCTTAATGGTAATTCCATGTTGTTAAAAAAACAATCTTAAAATAATAGTTTTGCCATAAAAGAGAAGAAAGTATATTGCAAAATATTATTACGTTCTCCGTTGAAGTATCGTAAATAAAATTGCAAGTTGATATTAATATTGGTTGTTTAATAACTAATATTAGATAAAGATCAATATATTAAAGAGAAAGATAGAAATATATATCACGTGAAAATATTCACATATAAAATATGAATTCCTGGCCAGGTTTTGCTTAGATTCTTATACTACACAACGGCCGGCGTGACATTCTCACCGCCGCGGGCGTCAGTCTTACGTCTTGTTAAAATATCATTCGCTCTCTTCTCCTCTCCCCCTCTTTCTCGAGCGTGTTTACGCGCCGACGGAAATTATGCGCGCTCGTCTCGACGAACTGCTAAAATTAGCTCGGACGTTCGGACGTCCTCGACGGGATAAAATAACAGTATATCCTCGATCTTAATAAGTCGAGTCGAGTTTCAGTCGAAGATGCTGAGTGGAAGAGTTCGTTGGAGGAAGTTGATGAAGCTCTTCTTGTTTTCGATAAGTACGAGATGCCAGTTTTGTACTTGGCGCTAGAGAAAGGGTGTTTTCAATCAATTCGCTCTTGGATCTGCACGTTACAGCGTAACGGATCGACATTTGCAAGTTTCGTTCGTTAAGGAGCGAGGAGCTCGTGTTACGCGGCGGTGAGCCGCGAGGGCAGAGCAGAGTGGGCTACTTAAAATTATCTCCGTTCTCCTCGCGAGATCTACTGAAAAATAAGTATTGACCCGAGCTTAACGAGAGTGGTGTACATCGCGCCGAACAGAGAGAAGAGGCGGAGGAACAAGAAAACGGCGGGGTGTAATCCTTCGGTTCGACAGTCTCGGAAGCCGGCCACGGACCTCTCCTCCGTATTATATGGTTCTTTTACGGAGCCGGGCAGTCCGTTTCTGCGGATAAGAGAATCAAGCCGGTACCTACAACGGCGCTGTAGAGAAAAGGTTAACGGCGCTTTAATTGGCCGGGCGCATCGCCCCGAGTTAGGAAACGGGAACTAATCCAACGTGGACCGGCCAGAGCTTGACCAAGAAAATGCCCCATGGTCACTAACGTCAGGCACAGACGCGCGCCACCCTTTGCGCCGCCGTCGCCGTTGCTGGTGCTGCTGCTCCCCCTTGTGCTCCCCCTCGCGCGCTCCCCCTCGCGCGTTTCTCCGGTTGCTTTCACTGCGAGCACCCATACACAGGCACGCTCGGGCGAAATCGTTTCTTCTGCTTTACGGTTTTAATAAATCTCCGCGCAGTAATTCGCGGTGGGTCGGGACGGACATTAAACTCACTGCTTCCGTGAGTTCCACTCACTCGATTCGGCCCCCACGCCAGATCCGGCGCGATACGACCGGAGACCGACGCGATCCGGCCACGAATTAATGGCAGAAATCGAACGCTGCGATGTGTGTATGCGAGTAACGAGCACGCGTAAGCAGAATTGAGACAAGGAGTGTTGACCTCGAGACTCCGTGAGCATTTTCGGCACTGTACGCCGGCGATCGTGGAACGATACTCGGACAGTGCGATTAGTGGGATCGATACGTACAACGACGGACGTATAAGTGTTTTTACTTAACGCACGGCTACCCTAGTAAAAACTTAACGCAGCTTTCGAGCAGTTGCTGGACAGTCGTGTTAATTCTTGTCTAGTGACTGAAAAGTATTGAATTTACATCTTGGCAGAAAAATAGAAAACAGAAAGGCTGAAGTCAATCAGAACTCGCAATGATAGAAAGGAAAAACTGTCGACTATTACTCGCACTCAGAAAAAAAATGCTTGATCTATACTGTTAAATCCGTAGTGTCAAATTATACTCAATTTGAGTTATTTTTAATCATTCCTATAAGTCGCCACTGCTCCTACTAAATATGTCGTTAATTTAACTAATGTAATAGAGTTAAATAATTTAACTTAAGAAATTTATTAAATTTGACTAAAATTTAGTTTATTTTTTATATACATACGTTAATGTAACCTTTGTTTTAGTAAAAAATGACTAATATTGTGTTTTAAATGGGTTGATTAGATGTGGTTGTTTTTTTAAACACAACATATTTTGTGTTAAAATAGTAAATTTTGACACACATGATAATTAAAAATAACTAAATATTATTTAACTCAAGAAATTGGTTTAAACTTGACCATCCAATATTTAACAGTGTAACTAAAAATTATAAATTACTCTTGATCCCAACCATATTTTTTGCAATAAAATGGTAGCAGTGATGTACATATAAGTAATTCTACTATCATTAACATTGTAGTAGAATTGATTAAAAGATAATTTTCTTGACCACGATTTATAGTGACTATTTCTCTGTATGCTAGTTACCAAACATTTTTTTGTCAATATGATCAATGCGAGTTTTGATCGGCCTTTGACTTTCTGTTTTCTGCCAAGGTGTGAATTCTGCCTAAAGCTACTTAAGATCCCAATCAAGATGTAACGCTTTTTACGGAAATAAACGAAAAATGGACGTAAAAACTATTCATCGATTAATAATCAAGTCTGTTGCTCATGAAATGGGCAGTTTAAATATACATTTTTATGGGGTATAAGCTGTGCAAATGAAGAAATCGCAGCGAACTGACGGGACCGTTTGCGCGAGGGAGCGTCGAGTCGTGATATTTCGCAGCGTATCCACTTGTAAAATATCCGCGTTTAGTTGGACTGAGCTTAACGGCAAGCTTTCGGCAAAATACGCCGGATTAACGTCAATCTCCTAAAGCAGCGTTCGTGCTGGCGTGACATATTTTCGGCTTTGAATTTTCGTCCCTCGCCCCGAGTGACGCTTGCGCGCCCGCTTTAATCATTGGCCGATCGCGGCGAGCAATCTTCCTGGATCGCGGCTTGTTTGTCAAGCGAAATTCCCACCACGCGCGACGCCCCCGTACGCGTTCTGCACCTACACCTCTAACCGGGCTATCTTAACTCCGTCGCCAAAGAAAACCGCCGCGTTGTGGTAATGTTTATCGAACATGATTTCGGCGGGTTCGCGGGGATTAAACGCGAGCTGGATTGCTTTAATGAACCCGAGCGTGCCAGCCGAACGGACGAATTTGCACCGTTGCCAACGCAAAAGCACGGGCGTTACGGTAAATGAAAATTTAATCTGCAAATCGATCCCGTCCGTAGCGTTTTGCGTAGCAATACGTCCGCTGGCCATTAATTCATAGTGACTTTCGCCGCGTGGCTGTATCATTAACGTGTACGAACGCGCGGGGCATCGAACATATTGCCAACACGCAATTTCACTCAATAACGCCATTTTTCTTTCTCCTTTTTTCCAGGTGAGTCATACGTCACGAAGCTACTTCATATTTATGGTGCCTGAAAGCGGTGGGTAAGAGCAACTCAAACGTGGCCGATGATATCTGTTGTCAGACTTCGGCACGAAAGGACTTACATATCGCGCTTATTTTGTAATGGCAGCGAGCCGCATTTATTTGGATCTAATTGGGATCCAGTCCGACTTTTCAAAATAACTTGGGGCAAATTTGAGCATTCTAATCGGAATTTACGATTACCTGGGCGACGATATCACGGCGCACTTGATGCGAGCAAAAATGACGACATTTGAGTCGCGCGCGCTTAACAAGCTGATAAATAGTCCGGCGGGCGCGTACAAGTACACGCGTACCACATTATGAAGACAGACCCTTACAAGACGAGAGTTTAAAAGTTAGTAAACGTCGCGCAACTTATGATATTTTTCATTCTGTTTACGGCGTACTAGAAGTTGTCGGACGTAATGGCGTAACCGTTTGTCAAAGTCGCGAGTAGGGTCCCTACGCTCGCATAAATCCCGCGATTTACAAAAGTGACACGTAATACAGACGGAGGAAATGGCGATTTATGCATAATCCGGAACGCAATTTTCCTCGTACACCAACCGAAACTTATCCGCGTTTCCGCGAGATGCGGCGGATATGCGCCGGGGAATACCCGGCCTGCCTCTCGACGAACGGATACAATCGTGATTTTTAGCGTACAGTCCGCGGGAAAGCACGACATAATAAAAGTCTTATTCCGCCGGAATAAGAATCCGCCTGTATCTTATTGCATTTGACGACATTTCATTACGGCGACTCGCAACAACGTGGACGAGTGAGATGGCGGGGAGAGAGCGGCAAAGTGAGGTGGGGGGAGGGGGGAGGCGGCGTACAACAAATAAATGCGAATTATTCTGATACCGGATGGGACCTTTTGCTGCGCCGAGAGGTGGAGCGAGGGAGGTTAGATGGGAACGAGTGGAAGCGAGTGGAAGCGTGGGTCGGCTCGAACGACTGACTGCGAGGGGTGGTTCATAGCCTGGGGGTGCGAGAACGCGCGCGCGCGCGTTCACTCACGCTCACCCGCTCGCGTCCGCAAAACGGAGGTAGAGCGTAGAGAGTCGGGGATGGGGAGGTAAGGGGTACGAGACGATAACTCGATCGGACATCCCGAGGCGGACGATGCGATGCAATAGTTTGTATCCGGTGGAGGGTGAGCCACCTCCAATCTTGGCCACGAAGCACCGCCGCTTAAACAGCCACGACAGAAGCCATTACTTACTCCCTCGTAGCCCGTGGCGTTCCGGAAGAAGAGCACCTAGCTGAATGATTTTCGCGAATTCGATGCTTTGATCGCGACTCGTTGCCTATTATATGCCCGGCTGTATTTTTCTTCTCATCTCCGGCGCGCGCTTCAGCGATGCCAGATGCGAGATGCCAGATGCGAGATATCGAAGGAAAGAGGGAGGGGGGGGGGAAGGGGACGGCAGTGCAGAGTCTTTGCGGGATGTAATCGCCTCGTGTTGCCGTAATAGAGGCAATTAGCCACTCGTCTATTTGCCGTCTAGTGGCAACGAGCAAGGATCGATCGCTCTAGCGTAGCATAGGTTGCGGATGTTCGACGTCGCAGTCTCTGCGGCCGAAGAGACGCTGGGGACGTGGACATTTAACATTCAACGCGTATGATTAGGCAGTCTGGCGGCGCATAGCGAACACGGTCTACCGGGAGGGCGGGTGGAAACTTCAGGATGAATTATGTAAGGCAAAGTACTTCATTCGTCTTGCTCTTGTTATTTGGTGGGTGTAGTTAAACTCCGCGTATTACCGCGTCTGAAATATCGCCCGTAATTTTTAAGGCGAACGTGCCACCGACTGTACCCTGTCCCTCTTCCTCCCCTCACCCCCTCCCCCATTCTCGTCGCGGTTGTTATTCCGCCGCCTCTGTTTGAGAACATACCGTGCTCGCGCACCTCTATGACCGGGCCGAACGACACTGAAATTTCACGAAGTACGTCCGCGCATTTCGCAAACGCCGCCGAGAAATGGCGCCGTTGGGATATTGCGTTTTTCTGCTGTAAGAGGCGCAGCGACACAAGCTGATCCGCCACGGCCGAATGAGCGTCTTATCATCGTCCCTTTTGCTATTGTGTGATGTAAATTTCATTTAATTCTACAAAGTATACTTGGCTCATAAATGTAATTACAAAAAAATTGTAAAGTTTCCATCCTCGATCGTCTCACTTTTTCTATCTGGGTGAGTTACCACTTGTATATTTCCTTCTAAAATATATATAATATAGACAATAGATTTTTTACGTATATTAAAAAAATCATATATCTTTGGCTAATGATATGTAGCGTTTAAATTACGCCTACGTGTCCAATGAAAACTTAATCCTGCTTTTTCCTCTCTCTTTCTTATACGGGCGAGACTGGCGTTATCGAAAGTATAAACGCGCTCTTTGATTTTTATAACCCACAACTCTCTCGTTTCTCTACGAAAATTCCGCGAAGTAACGCTTCTTTGAAGTCTCAGCGAATCTCCGCGGTAACAACCCGCACGCACGCATCAACGTTTCCGGGCGGGCTATTAACTCTCCCTCACCACGAGATTGAAATCGCGACGCTTTCACCTACTTATCACGGGTGCTAACCACCACCTCGCCGCAGTATGCGCCGCAGATGGTCTCAAAGCAGATTGTGCGGGTATTAACCGCAAATTTATGCGAGACCGGCTGAAGATTGACGGCCGTTCCGTCTGATGGCGCGTCTTCTCGGCCACTCGTCTTAGCTTCCCGCGATAAAACGTTTACGAAACGGCGGTTTCTTGAGGGGAAAAGTGTCCAGACACGGGAGTGGGAAAGGCAACGGAGTGAGGCTTAAAAGGCGCGGACGGGCAACGAGACAGATCTGTCGGGTAGGAAGAAGGCGAACATCCGGCGAGCGTATGCCGATGTAAGCCGCTCATCCGGCAAACATTACACAAGCTTACCGCCGTGAGATCCCGTCTCGGCCGGACCGTAGCCAGAAATTTGCTCGGCGAACACGGTGAATGTATGCGCACACAACAGGTAACTGAATCCTCCCTCCCTCCCTCCCTTTTCCCGCGCATCCTTAGATAGTTTCTATTCGGGAGCGCCGCCCGAGAGACCTCCGACCTGTCTTAAACCACGGCAAAGCGGATGTGTTTCCAGCAGAAGACGACGCGGTGCAAAGCCGCTGTGAGATACCATAGGACCGAACGGTAACCGCTCAGCCGTGAGCTCGGATGACTACAGGCTTTCGCTTCGGTCTCGCGCTAAATAAGGAAGCTGCCGTTCTACCTGTGTGCCGGCGACGAGTACACATAGTACTCTCGACAGGATGCCGAGGATAAAAGAAACATGGCATGCGATACGGGCGCGCAATCGCGAATCTGTAGCTTCGAGTACACGGGAGCGGAAGCGAAACTGGAAGAACGTGAGAACGACATTCGTCTTCTATGTTCTTACACGTGTGCATAGGCATACAGAATAGACTGCGCCTTGTCGTAGGAAAGAGGGAGTCTGCGTTAATAAGAGAGGGCAATAGAGAGGAGATTTCCTTGTCTAATTGTCTAGTTTGTGAAGAGAACGGAAGATGAGAAGCGATTACCTGATCAATACGTTTTCTTTTTCTATTTTTCTCTCTCTCTCTCTTTCTAGAATACTGTATGACAAAGAAAGTATTTGACTTGGCGTATCTCTGTCTTTCATTTTTGTCTTCAGTCGCCTCAGAAGAATGCACAGTTTATCCTAAGTCCATGATGCACAGTCTATTGTATAAGCCTGTAGATGCTTTTTAACTCCTTCGTTACGATCGACGCAAGTCATCATAGCCGCAGAGCGCGTATTATAATCGACAACTTGGTTTCAAGACGCATCTTCTTTCAAAAATTTCATCTAATTTAAATTACATTGCAATAAATAAAAATGTTCCCTTAAGCAAAATATGATTTTACAACACGTACTCTGTGATTGCGCGAAAATATCTGTGATTGTCACGTAAACGTGAACAATCTTCGCTGAATGCGACGAAGAGAAAGATATTAGCCCCGAAACATCGTTGCCCGGTTACACTCGTTAAACGAGAGAGCAGGACTCTAACTACGCGAAAGAAAGCCAAGAGCCCGAAAATTGGTAGCCGGCTTCCTCTTGCGTAACCACGTCTCTAATTCTGGCAGTAGCGGCACCGCGCGCGCCCGGAAGTCGCATCGCGGCCGAGGTATTCCGTTTACATCAGCCTAAAAGGTTTCGCCCGCGGAATAATTAGGAAAGCCGCGACGAAGATTTAGGTAGACATTTAGCTACCGGTGAGACGGCGACGGTTTAAAGCGCGGCACCGGCGGGCGACGCGTCACGCGCGCGGACGTCGAGACGCTGCAAACGCCGGTTAATCGTCTTGGTTATATGCCCGGCATACCGGGCGGTAGAAAGCGCGGATTTAATTAAAACTAGTAGCCCACGGCGAACATATTTTCCGAGAGAGGATACGCCCTCCTCGTACTCGTTACACGGGCGGAGAGAACTCGGTGGGCGTTTCGGTTCCGGCATTCCGCACAATGCCGCCGGCCTTTTTCCGCTAGGAGATGAGAAAATGTACAAAGTGCGTCCGAATTCAGAACACGGGATACGATGAATGGAATTTCTGGACAAGCGCGTTTGATGCCCTGCAACGACGCGACGATAAATTATTCAATATGCATGCGCGTGGAAACGCGTATTGTTATCGGAAAAAGAAAAAGAAAGAAAAAAGAGAGAGAGAGAGAGAGAGAGAGATTTATTAAGCCTTGGGATAAAATCCTTTCAGCGATATACAGCAGTAGGAATATATACAAAAGTATGGTGAAAAAAAAAATCGGAATATTGTAACAGATAATAACGCGCAACGATATAAAGTTACAAATGGAAAAATGAAAAAAGAACAAACCAAATTTTAATTAATATAGAAGAGGACGATATTATGGCTCGTGTAGGTATATTGGCCTCTTTTAATCTCAACTGTATTATTATAGTAGAGAATTCTAGGAGTGATTTATGTAATTATTAATTTAGTAGCTTCGTAATTCTTCGTATTCGATTTCCCAATTAATTTTGTTATAAAATAAAACAAAATGTATTTGTAATCTACTCGTGATTTCCTTTGGTTTTATGGACAAAATTAATTGCAAAATCGAATATGAGGGAATTGGGGAGCATTGTGCTTGGTTGCACTTTTTAAGTGCGTATTAAAAAGAAAATGAAACATTTAATTGGAAGTGTCATAATGTTGGTAACACAAAATATGAAAAGTAATTTAAAAAAATAGAAAATAATAATGGCAGAATAAAAGAAGAAAACAAGAGAGATAGAGAGGAAGAGGGGGAGAGAAATCAGCAGCAATTTATGCCGACAGCGGCGTACCGCCGCTCAATTTGTATGTATAACTCGTCGTTGTAATTGCACATAATTGCCGTAGAATATAATACAGCGACCGCGATCTACAGTGATATAATTAGGGCCAGTCGAATGGCCGCGATTCGGGCGATAATGCTATTGATTGAGAAGAACCATTACGTCTGTATATCGCGTGTAGTTATTAATGCACGATAAATACACACGCGGTTACAAACGTCTACGTGTATTAATTAATTCCCGGGAGTAATCGCGGGAGTGTACACGCTGATTCACCTATTCACAAACTACGAGACCTACACCAGACCCCCCGTCTATTGATCCATCAGTACGCGAAACCGCATTCTTCCTCGCGCGATTGGATGTCCGAGCCGACCGCGCGGTACTTCCGCACAAAGCGCCGATATTCCTCGCCATTAAGTGGACGACAATTAAAGACGGGAGAGCGCGCCGGGCTTCACCGCCGCAATTCGAGCCGATCATTTAACGGATAAACCTTGACACGCGGCGCGCAGGTACGCGCACCTAACGCCGACGAATTAGCGGCTGGATACGCACCGTCGACCTTCGGCCCGGCGCGTAAACGTTTTACGGCCGTCGTGCCGGAATGGATGCACGCGCAATCAAGAAGCGGCAGCACGCTGGCCGGTGCAGTTCGAGTGCCGCGTAAACGGCGTTTACAACGGTAAAACGCTCGAGCCCGAGGGCTATGCCCATCCCGGCGCGGGGATGGCCGCGACGGGGGTTCGACGCGCGCGAGCGGCATCCTCGAGACGCGCTGATACGTCCGGCCGCCGTGAAACGTGTGCGTACTGCCCGACATAAAAGTAAGATCCACCCGACGCATCGGCGTCGCCGGCACGGCACGTAACGCATGAAATCGCCGGGAAGGAGCGACATAAACGCCCCCGCGAGCGCCGTTTATCGCTTCGTTCCGCGAGGCGAGGATGACGCGCAACGGCAACCTCCATTCCTCCCTACGAACGCACTCCATGAGTGCGTTGTGCTCACGGCGAGATGCGCCGTGATAATGTTGAGAATGATGATGCAGGAGGAGTAATGGAAGAAATATACGATCGATTATAAACCATTGGTCCCGGCAATTCGACTCCCGACGACGACGACGACGACGAGGCGACGGCGGCGGCGGCGCATCCGGAGGACCGTCGCACGGTTTTACGCGCGTTTTACATATGTTGAGACGGATTAAGCGGGCGGTTTAACGGTTTACGATCACCGGAGAATCGGAACGTCGTGCGACCCACTAAATAATTTACAAGTCGGATCGAATGGCGGGAGTTAAAGGGATTCTAGTGTCCGAATGTAAACGAAATCCGTCGCGATAGCGAGTGCATGATTTAGAGCGCCAGTGGGGCGAATAGAGGGCGGTGTAAGGACCTGGAGAATAGCTCGAATGATCGGAGAGCCTCATCGACAGCTACGACGTTGAGATTCAAAGGACGCAAACTGGAATAAAGCTTTGCTGGTCGCGACTCGTCTCTTTCTCTCTGTTTCTCTCTCTCTCTCTCTCTCTCTCTCTCTCTCTCTCTCTCTCTCTC
>NW_022639474.1:1777888-1781534 GCF_010583005.1 Odontomachus brunneus
TCTCTCTCTCTCTCTCTCTCTCTCTCTCTCTCTCTCTCTCTCTGTTTCTCTCTCTTCTCTCGCTTTCTATATCTTTTTTCTTCCATATTCCTGTTTATTTATTATCGACAAACTATTTATTTATCGTAAAACTTAGCTACTCTAATATTAATTTATTTCTTAATTATTTTTTGTTTCACAATGATATATTTTTACTTCGTAGTTTATAAATTACACTCTTTGTTAGCGTTAATATATTCATATAATATCACCTCATGTTAAAAATCTCACGTAATACTAGATGTCTATATTCTTTGAAATATTTTTGTACATCGTTTCTCTTTTATATCTACTCTTGTATTGTAAAAAATTTTACTGTTCACAATTGTACACTGTCTTATCTATATGTAAATGTTATTGCAATTTTCTGTTCACCATTATATCGCCTTTATAGGTCTTAAAGGGTTTGTCCTAAAACGTGAATAAACGCTTCTCTCTCTCTCTCTCTCTCTCTCCCCCTCTGTTCTGGGACGACCTCACGATTATCCCCTTTTTATGATAATGCGCAAGATTCGTCTGAGAGATTATTCCAACGAGCGTTTCTCTCGTTATCGTGTAGGAATGCCGTCCCACTTGCACCGCGACTCGCGCAGACATTATTCGCGCATTTTTCAGATTTTATCGATATTGCACTACAACGTTCCAGGAGGTGGTCCGTTGGAACGACATTCACGCGAAGAGCAATTCTGCGAATTAACGATATCAAAATGAAAAACACTTTGCAGTGCGTTCTATCGGTCATTTCGAAACGCAGTATTTTATAAACATATTTTTGTGATTCACCATAGATGGAACTGGAATTCAATGCCGCGATGTACAGGCTGATTCAAAGAGATGCGATCCGTCCGTCGAATTTTCAAGCGTCAAATAACAAATCGAGACTGAATCATCATCTTTGGATATTATTCCTCCGATCCTGCGACCTCTCTGTGAGTATCGGATGAAAAGTTGTCGCGCATATTCGAGGAGTCGTACGTATAGAAAAATATTCCACTATGTAAGAAGAGCGATTACTTAGTTTACCCTGCTTCTTTTAAATAATCTTTATTCTCAACACAAAGAATATTTTGATTTGCTTATGATACATTATAATAGATTAGCAGATTAGTTATTATAATAGATTAGCAGATGTTGCAAATTTGCAATACTCGAAATACTTGAAACATTTACTTGAATGCAGCACGCGCTTTTTCCGTGCATAGGAGAACGACCGCCAAACCTGAACCGTTCTGTATAATTGAACTTTGCGCATTGAAATTTTCGGGCGTTATATGGGGCCGTGGTAGCGAGAGAGCTCCAGGTATATCACGATTTTTTCGCCGAATGTTTTTGCGCGATATTCGATACGATTAAAATCACTCCCTTTGTACGAGCGTGCGCACTTATACAAATCGAAGTGTGCGCACACACACACACACACACACATACATCCCGACGCTCATGCCGGGATACGAGTACGTCGCGACTCTAATGCTGGGTAGCGCGACATATTTCCATGACGAGAGAGACCATGCCGCCTCCGGTACTTTTCGTCCCGACAGATCAATTTCCATCGCGATACCGTGCCTCTCGACGAAGGCCGCAGGCCGGACAATCGAAAACCTGGCCCGAGGGTGTACGCGGATTTCTCGTTTCACGGCGCCGCCTACGCCGACGCCGCCGCCGCCGTGTTTTCGATGTCCCCGCGGACGTCGGCACGTCTGTTTGTCCACTTCGGTCTCCACGGCCTCCGAGATATCCGACCCACCCTTACCCCCGCGTCCACCCCCACGATCGCGTACATGTGCGTGTGTGAGCGCGCGACAGAGAGAGAGAGAGAGAGAGAGAGAGACCGGACGTACGTACGTATGTATGTATACATATACATATATGTATGTTGTGTACATATGTACGTCTATCTATATGCACGTAGGTATACGCCTCCGCCGTGAGAGACCGTCCCTCCGGTGTCAGTTGCGCGTGTTTGCTATGCTCGCCCAGGCATGTTTCCAACTAAACTAACCCCGCCACGCCTCGTCGCATCGACGACGCTGCGGCAAAGCGCGCCGCCCCGAATCGAGTCGTTCTCGAGATCTGCGGATACCCACGCCATAACGACGCGGACCAGTCCGCGATGTCCACCGAAATCAAATCGACGGCGGGAGGGAGAGAGAGGCCGAAGGGGGAGAAGGGTTTTGCCGAAATGCACACATCGGGAAAGAAAGGTCCAAGAGTCGCGCCCTCCGGTCATCGTCGCTTTAATCGGCGCGGTGGATGCTTCCTCACGCGCACACATATACACACACACACACACACACACACACACACACGAATGGACGTCGCTGGCTGAACGATAGTCTCGACGGCGGGATCGAAACGCACTGAGGTTTGCATCCATCTGAAAATGCATTCGACGGCGGACGTGACCGAGCGAAAGATCTGGAAAGTCGTTGTGGTCTCGATGGAGGCCGCTGCCAGGTCCAGGCCGAAGACAACGAGCAGTAACTCCGACGATTTCCCAACCGACGGGGTTAACCGAGCGTCGCTCGGCAGCTTTCGAGCTTGCTTTTACATTTGCATTCGACCGTTCGTCCGGCCGGTCCTTTGCCCGTGCTTAATTCGAGCAGAAAGTAGTCGAGCGAGCCCGTAGTGTACAGGGACTCATAATTTCTGCTCGACGGCACCTTCAAAGACGTGGAGAAACGTAATAACGTGGGGAAAGAGGGCAGCAGCGGGAGAACGAGAGAGAGAGAGAGAGAGAGAAGGGGGGAGAGAGAGAGAGGGAAGGGAAGAGGAGAGAAAGGGAAGAGCAGCGTGCTGGAGAAAGAGCTACGAGAGAAAGAGGGAAATGAGAGTCGGAGCGAGACAGGGGCAGATACGGAGAAATGGTTGAAATCGTGACCAAACCGCTGCTTTGATATACTTTATATAGTCCCCGCTCCAGAGATGAGAGAGAAAGATTGAGGAGGAGGGGCGCAACGGGAAGGAGAAAGAGAGGAAAAGAGGTCGGGAGCACTTTGATTACCAGATGATATACTGAAGGTCCGCGGCGAAATGGCGATTCGTCCGGGCAAGTCGGGGATGCGTCCGACCATGAAGCTTTCCACGAGAAGCCCCGTGCACGAACATATGCGCGTTTATTTTCGTGCCGCGCGTCCTACGCTCACTCGCCAAGCGAGTGGAGCAAGGGGGGGTGGTGTACGCCTTGCGGGTAAAATTTTTAGCTGATATTATATTTACTGTGTGTAAGAGCGGAATTATAATGTGCCGGATGTTGGCGTCGCGTCGCGTCGCACGCTTCCTCCTCCGCGGATGAAGACGCCTCGACGCGATTCACGCGAGCTGCAGACCTGGGACGGTGTCTTCTCGCCGTTAATCGCCGTCTATACCGACGCTGAGATTTCGCGTCTGACGCGTCCAAGATTCTTAGGGAAACACTACCGTCCTTCCTTTGAGGTGACACGGGCTGAACTATAATTTCCTTATTTGAGCGTTATATAAAGCGAGGCAGTCAAGATAGAGCGCGGAATTCCAATATCGACAACGAACAATATCCGCGGTGCGAGCTCCGGTGCCTAGAGGAAGAGAGCGAGAGAGAGAGAGAGAGAGAGAGAGAGAGAGAGAGAGA
>NW_022639474.1:1783752-1814061 GCF_010583005.1 Odontomachus brunneus
AGAGAGAGAGAGAGAGAGAGAAAGGGAGGGAGGGAGTGAGGAAGTGAAAGAATGAGGCAGGAGGATAGAGAAAAGCGAGAATACAGCGGAGAGCTCAATAACTGGGATGAATAATATCGAAGACATCGTAACTATGTATTATATAGCGGACATGGCACGCGGGATTAAACCGTCCGTATTTTTATAACGGGATATTACCCGCTGCCAAATCGTCACTAAACGTAATCTCCGCTGCCTGCCGCTTAATAACGCCCAAATGAAGTTTCGTGAGCGCTTATATATTTTGTAAATCAACCGCCCGGGCTCACCCGGCGTATTTAATAGCACGGTCGCAGTTTCCATGGAGTAATCAAATGAACCGCGAGAGATTCAGGCCAGGGACGCCCCCCTCCCTCCTCCTCCTCGTGTTCCAGAAACAACGTCAAGATTTCGTTGCGCCGTCGGTGTGCCGTTATTTCGCGATAAATTCAATTCGACTCGCGAGTAATTCATGTCAAAATCATCCTGCGCCGTCGCATCGACTCACGTTGTTTGTCTAACGGGTAGACACGCTCGTATTTAACCTGCTGATGTAGTCCTGGAAAATATTGTCGAGCGCGAGTAACTAGCTGCGAGTAACTGTCGCCAAGTATAGCTGAAAGAGGCATAGACGTATATGTATAGAATAAACCGCGTGTTGCTGGAGGAGGGGCAAAGTCAGCATTAGAACCCGTATAGAAAGTTTCTTGGGATGTAACTAGAATTCAGCCCGACTTCCCAAAATAATTATGGGTTCTGGATAGAAATGCGATGTTCCAAACACGTGATTCTGAGTGGAGGAAAGCCCAGAAATTTCCCAATATTTTTTCTGGTCGTCATCTTACGTTAAAATCAGATAAAATATGCTGACTTTTCAGATAACTTTATTATTCAGTAAAATTCATCAGTGTTTTAAAAATATATTTTTTTAAATTTTATTCTACTCAATACAATAGTTGGTATAAAAATCAGATTTGATTGGCCTCTTTGATGCCATGAAAATGTGCCGACATTACCGACTGAATAGAAGCGCGAGTTCCTCTAATATTTCTGTTTCGTTTCTAGACAGAGAACCCATGTTTGGGACAAAGAATGAGATTTCTAATTAGTATCATATTCTTTTAAAGTGAATCAGTAAAAATATTTCCGACTAAATCAATGAAAGGAGCTTCACTGATTATCAGTGAGTACCTACTGATTGTCTGAATGATCACGTAATAGAAACAAATGATTTGATAATTTCAATTTACTGCTCTAAGGAAAACTTTTGGAGACTAACTAATCTAATCTAAACAAATGCGATTTGTATCTCGGAAAATGTAGGTTTTGTTAAAATGACAAATGATGAGAAATGATGTGCAACAACGACTGTTCGATCCGTTTCGATCGACAAACAAGGAACGTGGTTTTGTTCCGATAATAGAGGCATTTTTCTTAATGCACGCAATCTATTTTACACTCTAGAAGAATCTCTCTGTTATCAGAACAAAAGCACGTTTGCTGTTTGACGATCGTTAGGAAAACAAATCGAACAGTTGCTGTTACAAATCATTTCTCATCATTCGTCATTTTGCCAAACATATATTGTCCGAGATACAAATCACACTTATATTCTAACCTACTTAGTCAGTCTATTTTGATTCGATTATATATTAGTTATGTCTTCGTTACAAAAAAAGTTATGTCTTCCCTACTGTGTGTTGCTAAAATCATTTGTTCCCACTATTGAGTCGTCTGCCATATCAGCAAACTATTTGTGGCGGATATTGGTGTTTCGTTAAATTAGCAAAAGCGTGTTTTATCAGTACACGAGTCTACAGCTGGAAGCTGGCGGAGACGTCGGATTCCGCAGCGAGTGTCGTCGGGTGTTCGCGCGGCGCGCAGAGCTGGCGATCGTTCGTCGGTGAATTTTTCAAATTATTCGGAATAAACCTGTAACTGGCCGGAGTAGAGCGGAGCCCTAGAGTGATAGCCGTGGCTTCGCAGTGATTGTCGATGCAAATACACGCGCACCCTTCTCTTCGCTTTCGCTGCCGAGTCTCCTCCTCGCGCGCTCTTTCGGTCGGCCACGGTCTGATTCCGTTGCGCGTTGTGGCGGGTGGAAGAGAGAAGAGATAGAGCTTTCTGCGGCCTGTGCACCCAACCCCCCATGAATAATGCAGGCCCGATGTAATTGATCGCCCAATCGGAATGGCCTTTTATTTACTTTCCTCCGTTCCTAACCGTCCGTCCGTTCCTTCGCTCCCTCCAAAGTTATTTGACATCGCTTACGAGCGTGGAATGCGTTTTGCTCTTCCCGCTTGGCCCGTCGCGCGTCGCTCCCTTCATCGTCGATGTCGATGTCTCCGCCGCGCGCGATGATGACGTTGAAATGCCGCCGGTATCACACCACCGCCACCGCCGTCGTCCCCGGACATCCGATTTAGAAGGTAATGTTACGGGAAACTTACATGACAGCAATCACGGCGCAATCTCGCAAACGGCGCGCAGTTGCTTCGAATTTCGATACTGCGCGGCTGTGAGCGCGCTTGTCTACAGAACAACCGCTACACACACAGTTAAATCGTAGGTGAGCCATTTGTATGCTTTAGTCTGTAACTTGGCGGTGCCTCCACCAGCGTAACGTCACGCACGCGCCCCGTTTCGGGGGAGTTTGCGATTTCCGGATAATTCCACCCGCAGCGCGCCACGCGTGATTGGGTACTCCGTAAGGTGTCCAAATAAATCAATCGTAAAGGCTAAGCCGCCTTGGGAAATATCTTTCCGATTTCGGGCAGGGCCGTGACGCGCTCGGACATCGCCTTTGGCGCGCCGGAAACTTTGACGCTCACGTATTCGTCTAGGTATACCTTGCCTCCTCTCTCTTCCCCTCCACGTCGTGTCCTTTCCTCTTCGCTTCACGCGAACTTCGTTGCTCGGGACGATTGCGGCGAGAGTGAAGGGAGAGTGCAGTATAGTCCGAAATTCCGTCGAGGATTGGGCGACCTGATTCAGCTCGGCGGCGAACGGCAGGACGAAAGTGTGCGGATCAGACAGGAAGGAAGATGTGCGGGTGCAGACGAGATGGCAAGAAAAAAAGAAGTGTCGCAAATACTGTGCGAAAAAGGGAGGACCGTGTCGAAAAAGGGCCGAGGAGAGAGGGAGGAAGAGAGAGAGAGAGAGAGAGAGAGAGAGAGAGAGAGAGAGAGAGAAAGAGAGAGATAGAGAAAAGGTGAGAGGGAGAAATAGTTGGCAGACTGCACGGTAAACGCGGGTCATCTCGAATCCCGGGCTAGCCGTGCGCCGTTCCCCAGAAAGTTTCTTTCCGTCCTCGAGGACTATAACTCGACAAATTCAATCTAATGCCGGCTCGAACCGAATCCCGTTTTATCGAAATTTCAGGCAACATAATTTTCGGCGGTTCGCGAAGGGGACGCGGGCACGGCGGCAGTGCACGGAGTTAGCGTAGGCAGACAGGCGGCAGGCTACGCAGGGTGTAGATGGGCGGGTGGCAAGGCGGCAGGGCGTAGGTCGATGTAGGTTGGCAGGAGAGGACCGTGAAGGGTGGTAGCAGCCGCTTCCACAGAGATAATGCAGTTATTTCATGCCCGGGCACCGGTAATTGGCTGCACGTTCGCGGCGGAGGAGGCAGCACACCAGCCCCGTCCGCTCGCTCTCTCTCCCTTTCTCTCTTCTCTCTCTCTCTCTCTCTCTCTCTCTCTCTCTCTCTCTCTGTCTCTGTCTCCCCCGGTCGCGAGACATTACGATGTTGCCCGGGCCAATTTCTCAGTCACGAAGTTAATGGCTACTTCTGACGAGAATTATCCACTCTTTCCCCCTTTTTTTTCTTCGCGTTTTCCCGGCCGCGCCGCGAGCTGGTAAACTCGATAATGCAGCAAGCCGTCGATCGACGTCGCGGCTTCGGCGTTTGCGCGCGAGCCGCGACTTCGATGTCGTAATTGATAAAAATTTCGCGAAAACTCATTACGCCAGTCTTCCGCGCAACAACGTTTTCCAACTTCATCGCCCACATCGCCCCGGTTCGCTGGTAATCGCGTTTGCCGTTACCTAACTTTTGATTACGTGGAAACGATTCGCGGTGTTAATAAGGTTTCTACTTGAACGCGCTGATTAGAGTTAGCCGAATGGGGCTTGCCTAAATTTAGCGGCAAATGCATTCCGCTTTGAATCAACCTTCCCCTTTGCTGAACCACCAAAATTTCATGTCTACAGCTTTCATCTGAGCGGTGATTCTCCGATTGGCAAATCTCTGATTGAAGGCATGGTCAATTACTGCAGAGTGTCGATCTGTTCCTGAGTTACAAAATCCCACAGCCCGCAACTTCTGTTACAAAATTCTCTTTCCGTGTACAACGAACTGAAAAAAAAATACTTGCCGAAATACAATGCCCGTTTCATTAATGTTGCTTCTCCACATTAATGTTGCTCCTCTACTCGGGCCTCCAGGTCGACAGAAGCGTTTAACAGCGTAGGAGAGGGAATTTCCAGCGCGAGAACGCGCTGGCGTTAAACGGTAAACAGTGTTAAGCGGCAGAATTTGTTTTTGCGCGCTCGAATTGCGGGGAAATGCCCCTCAACGGCACTTTATTTGCGGCGCTATATCGGTTGATATATGCACGCCCTGAGGACGGTGGCGAAATTTATGGACGACGTGCGCTTACAGAATGGCAGTACGTCGACACGGGACGAAGTTGGCCTCTTTTCGAGATGCCGTCGATGTCCCGAGCCACCCCCTCAGCGATTGTCTCGTCCGAGTGGCCATTACCTCGGATAACAAATGCTAAGTGTTTCCCTCCGCTAGCAGAGAGATACTCCGGGAAAATTGCAGCAAAGTAACATTGCGCGTTCTCAACGCGCGACTCGCCTGCCCGATAGCGTATGCTGTGTGTTTACACGACACAGGGAATAACGGCGTGCGCACTGTGCAGGTACACAGCGCAATCGAAGTCTCTTGCGTGCGTCCCTCGGACGCGCAATTAAAGTATTGTTACGCCCGACGTCAGCCCGCGCGCAAATGAAGGAAGACGATGCTAATTTATAATTACGAACTCCGGCAACTCTGTTAAAACTTCGTAAACCGGACGTAATAACGATAATTAAACATTAATTTAACCATCCCGCTTTTTTTATTGGCTACCGGAGTACTGAGTGCTATCTCGCCTCCCCAAGCTGGAAACAAGTACACTCGTTTCAGTAATTTCGATTTCCTTCCCTTTTTCTTCCTTCGCATACCTCTTACATACCTGTTTTATAGGAAAATTTATCTTCATCCTTCCGCGTTGCATTATTTCGTCGCGACAAGAAATCCCTTCCCCCTCTCTCTTTTTTCTTCTTCTCTCTTCTTTGACCCCTTGCTATTGAGTGAACAATGTCCTCCACATAATATGGCTTTAGTGTCTCACGCTTTTACCGTTCGCTCGCTGGCCTGATAATGGAGAGTGACAGACTCTTTGATGACATCTAGCAAGAGGAAGCTGGAGGAGGCGCGCGCGCGCGCAAGAGTGGTACTTTGATAACTTTCCAGCTGTCAACGACGAGACAGCGACGATGCGCCGTCGACGAGGAAAGAAGGAGCCAGTCATAATACAAGTCCTAGCGACACTTTCCCTGGATGAGCCGTCGCGAGGAACGCGGCGAGAGACTCCTCTGCGAGCGTACTCGGCGTGTAGCCAAATTCGAATGAACGTCATATTAAATATAGACGCTCATTAAACCTATATTAAAGGAAGCTTTAGCCGAGCTGAGTGCCGATGTCACACAGCGGAGGCAAAAGGGTGCGTATGTTCACAGATGTGGTAATACGTTCATCCGTCTCGCCCGCGTACTTTGCAACATTTAATGCTGTCGCGAAAGCAACAAAGAGAGAGAGAGAGAGAGAGAGAGAGAGAGAGAGAGAGAGAGAGAGAGAGAGAGATCAGCTTGTTTCCGCGCGCAAAACCCGCAGCACGTGCAGCATCATTCGCTGCAGCGCGAATGGCGTATCCGAGACGCGCGCGCGACCGATTCTCGGCGGTCTGATGTTCGATCTCGGCAAGGATAAGAAAGGTATGAAGAAGGGCGACTTCGACTCACCTCGAGACGGGCCGACTTGTGAAGGCCGAGCGGAACGACTTGAGTGCCAAGACGTCGCTTTCTCGCACGGCATGCAGTTGTACGTAGAAGCATCCGACCCAAAACCATCCCTAGATACACGTACGCTTAAGTAATTTAATTAGAGCAACTCCGGTCTGGAGACGTGACTCCGTCTCTTTGGCCTGGGTCGAGCTTTCCGCGAGGGAGAAAGATGCACGGCAAAGCGATATGACGGATAGAGAGGGTCGCGCAGACGGTCGTGAGATGAGAAGAGAGTGGGATAAATGTAAGGACGAACGAGAGAGGGAGAGAAAGAGGGCCGAAGAGAGAGACAGAGAGACAGAGAGAGAGAGAGAGAGAGAGAGAGAGAGGGAGAGAAACTGAGACGCAGGAAGAGACGCGGTATACGTACTAAAACCGCGTGTTGGTGAGAAGAGCAGAGGTCGGTGGTAGGAACATCGTGCGGGCGTCACGATAGCATTGCTCTCGGTTCGTGACCTCGTAGTTTCCCCAAAGGCTCGACGACACAGCCATGCCACCCCCCTCGCGGCCTGTACGTCGCGACGAGCGTGGAATACGTTAAAAGAATGATGAAGAGCCATATTATGCTCGCGCAGGATCAGCGCGTCGTAGTGCGACCTCGCAGCTGTATTCGCCGCATTGCACGCGAATACACGGGAATATGAGAGAGGTGCGGATATTAATATCTCGCTCACGATGCCGAGCCGCGCGAGTCGCGTTTCCGAATCAGTCTGCATTATTAGAATTCGATATTTGCGATATCTCTCGTCACCTCTCGCGCAAAGCGCACGTGCCGGGTCGAAATGCCGCGGATCGAGGCGATGGCGTGCAATTTCGTCTCGCGCAACACCATCTTACCGGAGACGTGGTGCGCGGGAGAAACAAACGGAAAAAAAAAGAAGTAGAAGGAGAAAAACGATCGCGCTCGCGAGTGATGCCGGTTTAAAGTTCCATCGGCGCGCAGCCGATATTAATTGAAAGTCAATATTAGCGGGTCCCCCGCACAAGCGGCCCCGTTCGCGACGAGCGACGGTCGAACGGTGTTATAACGGAGCGGCCTGATTACGTAAATGTCGTCACCTCGTCATTAGCCACCGCGACCGTGCGCGGAATATAGACTCGGGGACATAAATCGAATCGCGGGCCTCTCTCGCGCGAAAGTGAATCCCGCTGCGTACCGCCAAACCTCGGCCACGAATCGAATTACCCCGACAAATCATGATTTAACAGAGCTTGCAGATCTATTCCTCGTACGTGGAATGGAAGGTTCAACGCGCGGCAAGCGCGCGCTTCCGTACTTTCGCACGGACGTTCGACCCTTCTTAGGTCTTTTCCCGGAAGGTCGTGCCCGGCATTTCCTACGGCACGTGACCGCACGGTCTCTCTCTCTCTCTCCCTCTCTCTCTCTCTCTCTCTCTCTCTCTCTCTCTCTCTATGCGAGGCGAGAAGCTGGAAAATGGACCGGGTACTTACGTCTTGCGCCCTGCTGGCCCCCTTCGTCGCCCAGTCGCGCGCCCTTGGCGCGGTCGGCTTGCTTAATATTGCATTAAATTCGCACGTATTCTCTTTGGCACTTTTGCACCGCCGCCGCGACGGAGACCCCGCGCAAGGGACGATTTAGCCGAAGACCAATTTCATCCCTCCCCACCGCTCTTCCTATTTCTCCCACGACAGGGGAAACGTATTCAACGATTTTCGAATTTCAAACCAGGGAGACCCCTCTCCGGTCTCCTTTTACGTAACTCCTCGAAAGCTCGGTCCAATAAACGTCCAATAAAAGCGGGCGCGGTTTGAAATAACGATTATATACCTCCTCGACGATTTTACGAGGGCCGACATCGCGCGCTCGCGCTCCACGGTCGTATCGTCGACGGGATTCACGAGGGCTCGCCGCGAATGTACACCGAAGCGCGATGCTTGTTTTTTCTCCCTCTCTCTCTCTCTCTCTCTCCCCTCCTCCTCTAGCCTCCACCCTCCGCCGTTTCAGCGGGCCGCAACGACGCGCGCGATCCATTTTTCTCCGCGCGGATAGACAAACGCATCTTAGATAACTGGGTGGCAAAGCATATAACGCGCGCGTTGCTCTCTCGCCAGCATTGCGGGATGATAAATACAATCTCGTGCGCAGTAAACTCGGGCTGCTTTATCGGCAGCCATTTAGACAATGAAGATAGTATTTTTCTCGCGATTTTATGTTGTATATCACTCCCTCCTCCTGCTCATCCTCTTCCTCCTCCCCCTCCCCCGCCCCCGAAACCGCGCTCTTCTCACCCGCGCGACGGACTGCGGGTACAGCTTGCGCCGAGATACCGGCACGCTACCAATAACCGAGATCTGCCGCGAGGAAAAAAGGCGAATGTGGATGCGCGTCGGAGGAGAAACCGAGAGGGTGCGAGAGAGTACGTGAGTGAAAGAACTTGCGGATTTATTTCAGTCGTGCGAAAAAGAGAGAGAGAAAGAGAGAAAGGGAGAAACGGATCATAACGAACGGGTTATACTCGCGCCGCGTCGACGTGAGCGAGCGAGCGCGCGCGCTTATCGTTTTCCTGAATTAATATTCCGTCGGCGCTAGTACTACGTTTATATTCGAGTAATTTGTCGCCGCGAATCTACAATCTACAAATTGCCGCTCCGCCCTGCCCCTCCCCCCGTCCCCGCGCCCCTCCCCAAAACAACCCGCTTCATTAACTGAAATCTCCCGGGACCGCTGTCAACCATCGATGAATTATCGAATCACGACTCGCGCGAGTTATAATCCTGTAAACTAGGAACGTCATAGAGTCTCATGAAAACGCGCATTTGGCCACACCGGCGTGGCGGTCTCGCGAATGCGGCAAAGGGAATGCGCGACACAATTTCCGTGATTGTTACAACCGCGCGTCCTGCAATTGAAGTCTACGATGCCGATAATCGATCGCGCCGATGCCGGGTTGCGTTGCGGTGGCAGCGAGAGAATATCAGAGGGTGTCGCACGTCCGATGTATATGTACATGTATGTATACACACACACACACACACACACACACACACATATATATATATATATATATATATATATATATATACACACATGTACGAGGCGAGTGATACCGCGCGCGGCCAATAATAATCATCTCGTAATATTTATTGTCACGCTACATCCCACCACGATCGATACCTTGACTTATTGTCCTGGAGCGTTTCCAGGCCGGTTGACAGATTGTTATAATGCCGTCGAGACCCTCGGCCGTGATTCCGATTTTGGTCAATATGCGGTGCCAATAACTCTCCATGCGATACTTTATACCGTTCCGTAGAGAAACAAAAGAGACTCCTCTTCCTTACCTTACGTGCGACTCGTCTTTTGCTTCTTTTTTCCTAACACTAGATACTATACAAAAGCGGGCTATCGCGCGCCATTAGTCCCTCAATCTGTTTTGAATAATCTCGCATTGTCGACACATCCAACCTTCGCGTCCCACCGGGAGTCAATGCGATTTAGGTTTACTCACTGAATACGTAATACGACGCTTCGCGAGCGTTTAAATTGTATACTTATCGCTGAGCGTTGATATCCCGTGACGTCCATCCCGTGACGACCAGATCCAAATCCTCAGCATTCGTACACAGTATTAGACATTAGTCGATTAAAATTCTCTTTGACCGGCAACAGTAGTCAAATCGGCAAATCAGTAGTCAAGATTAATCAATTGTCACACGCGGAGAAATTTATAACGAAAATTACTACGGAATTTTAGAATAGATCGACATTCCGCAGTAATTGACTACGCCCTCCATCCCATATGTGCTATTTATTATTCAGAAATTGAAATGTGCCATTAAAAATATATGTGCTGCTTCTGGCGAAATTTGCTATGTTCCTTGGCAAGGTAGACCATTCTGATAGACTTATAATTTACTTCTGCACTTTTACACTGAGAAAAAAAAATATCTGAAAGATGAGAAATATTTATATTCGATGGATACAAATAGCAGATTTACTTGCATTGATAGAACTTATGTTTACATCGAGAAAAAATGTCTTTCAAACGTGAAAATGTATATTTTTCTAAAACATCATCGTTGCTTTTCACGAAAGCAACTGTTTATTTTGTATTTAGATTTAAATAAACCACAGAATTTAGATTTAAATAAATATGTATATCAGTACACATCCATCAGACAAATATTTTTTTTATTTTTCAGATATTTCTTCCGTCAGTGCTAAAACATAGAAAAGTTGAAAAGCATTTATATGAAAAAAAAAAACTTCAATATTCTCTCTCTACACATAAATGTAATCGCGAATAATTTAATCGATTGATGAGATTCATTATTAGTCAGTGTGTAATCAATCACATCAGAGTTTGATTAATAATTAATTTCACCAGTCGATGAAATTATTTCTGATTTTATATATAACGAATGATTAATTTCAATTATTTGCCGATTATTTTGATCAAAGGAAATTTCTCTCATCATCGATTAATACCCACTACTATTTCCGTAATATTCTATGTCGCTCGTTTAGGGATTGAACGAAAAGTACGCGATAAATCACGTCGCTTCGAGATTGTGCTCGCGGGTCGCGAACCGTTTGTACAAAATCACAAACCGAAGATGATTGCTCTTACGACAAGGCCGAGAGAGAATAGAGAAAATGTTTCGTGGACGCGGTTTATATCTTGTCAAACAAAGAGTCCCCCGTTTCGCGAGAGTTCCAACTTCCAACAGAAACAACAAATATCGAATTTAATGGCGATCGCGACCGAAGCGATGTTATAAAGCGATGCACAGAGCCCCAAAAGCAAATCGCACGAATTTCGACAGGATTTCACAAATACTCATCTTCGTGTTCTTTCTTTTTGGTTCCTCGCCTCGTACACGCTTTCGCTTTAGAAAACGGCCGTTCGTGAGAGTATCACAGCGAGAGAGTTCCAAATTGGCAACATTTCCAAGTTATTAATGTTATATTAATAGCGAGTTAGAGGCGTTGCGCAGCAATATCAAGTTTGCATATTAAATGGAAAAGCCGAAAGTTCGTGCTTCAGCGTCGATTTATCGCCGGGACCTGACATCAAGCTTTGACATCCACTTCTGCCGAAACACCGGAGCCGTCATCTGGCCGTATCGTGCCACGGTTGAAATTAAGCCACGACGCCTTTATTGTGTCATTAAGGCCTACAATTTTCTCTCCGCGGAACTCGGCACTATTTATCGCCGATCGTTCCGAGGGTCGGGCGCTTCACCCTTTTTTATTGGTTAATCAAGCGGGCTCTCAAATATTTTCAATAAAATTTATGTCATTAACGCGGGAGCAAGGCGCGGGCGGGAGGGGGGAAGTTTCGGGGATCTCTTCCGCTCTTATTACAAGCCCAACTTTCATTCCCGCGCTCGGATGGCACCAATTATAAAAGAGTAGAAAAAAAAATAGATGAAGGAGCGTTGTTGCCGATGTTACGACTCGTCGTAAGTCGAGTTTTACGACTTTATGCTACGTGTTCGTCGAGTCGAGTTCCAATTCGTTGTCCCCAGCCTGTCAATCGCTTGGACGGCGCGCAGGATCAAGTGATGACTCGTGAACCGCAGAATCTAACGAAGGATTCGCGTCCGGACGTTGACGAGATTGGCTATAAATTTATTTGTCCTTTTAAACGTGATATCGTTTTATCGCCGAATAAAAATGAACAATCTCGCGTTCCCACGTCTGCTTCGCGTTGTTCCCTCTTCGCTTTCCAGACCGCGGGTCTCGCGCGAACCCAAGAAATCTATCAGAACACCACAAAGGCAAGATGAGTGAGACACGATGTCGTGAAAAAACAGACATAGCGACTAACAAACCTACTCAAAAATTACACTTCGATTTCTTTCTAATTTGGCACAAATGTAGAAGAAAAAATATTTAGGTCATATTTTTTTCATTTTGGCCTACTTTGAGTTTTACGGATAATTTATAACTTTTTAATATTCTCACTCCTATCATCAACAAGTACAACAAAAATACATAAGAAATAAAATTGAATACAAGATACAGTTAAATAATTTTAATAAAATCGGCATAGCTGAGACACGAACCATTCTAAATTTCTTTAGCTGGAATTTCAACCGAAATATTTTAAATCTGTGCGAAATTAGTCAAAAATGGTTCGAATCTCAGTCAAACCAAGAAATCCGGCAATTTTAATTAAAATTTTAACAAAATCGGCACAGCTGAGAACATTCTAAATTTCTCTAGCCGAGATTCCAACCAAAATTTTTAAAATCTGTGCTAAATTAGTCAAAAATTATTCGAATCTCGGCCAAACCGAGAAATTATTTGTATAAATAATTTTTTTCAACTTTTTACATGTTTTGTTTAAAGATTTTATTATTTATGCAAATAATTTTACACATTTGATTTCATATTCATATTCAGCAAACCAAAAACGCCTATATCTTATATTCAATTTTATTTCTTATGCAGTTTTGTTGCACTTGTTGATGAGAGGAATGAGAACATTTAAAAGCTATAAACTGCCCGTAAAACTCAAAGTTGGTCAAAATGAAAAAATATGACCTAAATATTTTTTGTACTTGTACATTTGTGCCAAATTAGAAAGAAATCGAAGCGTAAATTCTGAGTAGGTTTACCTGTAAGTAGCGATAAGTGTAACGCGCCCGCCAAATATATACTGCAGTCGAGAAAATGTTTCAAGTGTTTTATCAGTTTATATATTCGTTTATAAATCCTAATAAGTTCATCATGAGCATCAAATTTGTTCGAAATACATTCTGAATCCTAGTGAGCTTAGCATTTCGAATATGTTAAATTAATATTAGTAATTAACATATAAATATAATATTGACATATTTTCAATAATATATCAATATAATATTGATTAATATTCAATCGATTGCTGTAATGATGTCTGGTTGTTTCAATCGGAGTGTACTCATGGTAAATGTCACTCATCCGACTCCTACACGAAAAGAAAAAGATTTGCTAATATATGGACAACTAAAAATATCAACTGCAGGTGCAAATTTTCTTGCTTTTATAGCAAAGTTATTTAGTTGTGATAGCTAAAAGATTTGCTAATATATATATAATATCTTTAGTTGTCCATTAACAAATTTATTAACAAATCTCTTTTTTCCGTGTTGTCACAATCAAATCACGCGCAACTACATTGATGTAGTTGATGTAACAAAGTTATTTTACTACATATTTTGCCACGAAAATAACTATAATTTTAGTTAGATCAATCATTTTTCCCCCAATATTATTTTAGTCTTAGATACGAATAAATACTTAAACTTTCAATATAGAAATATGCATATATTCAACGTGTATATATTTTATGTTGAAAATTTAAATATTCGTACCTAAATGCAAAAAGCAACGAAAGAACGTCCAGGACTAGGTAGATGCCCAGACACGAGTACTTTCACCCTATCCGTACGTCTAGACGTGCGCGAGGGCGCGACGCGACTCGGTAGACGTAATTGAACTGTTGCAAGCGGCGATACGTTGTTCTTCGATATGCTCGGGAATATATCGGCTAAGTCGTCGTTAGCCGACGCAGCGCCGAAACGCGGTGCCGCGCGCGCGAGCCCTATCCACCGATAAGGGCGCCGCGAACTTTATAATTGCGTTATTGTTTAGAAGTTTGGATTTTATCGAACTTGTCGAACTAGCGTCGTAGTTGATTACCGGCGCTGCGAGTAACCGCCTCCATTAGAGGCGTTTCCCACATCAGGGCGCTTTCTGTGTAAGCAGACTTTTCATCAAACTTAATTATCGTTGACTCGTCGGCAGACTGATCAGCCTGCTTCGCCCGGAACGAGGCTAATAGGAATTAAACAGAGAATTAAATTAACCTTCGTGTTACACACGCCGATGGCACTGGCGGCGGTCCCCGTGCCGCATGAAACGATGATTATTAATGTTTCACTCAGTCGCGTATATTACATTGTTAATCAAATAACACAACCCGCGAGCCAGGCGTATGTGGAAATTCACAAAGGAGGCTGCGTTTTATTTAATAAACGTAACAATATATGATGCGTACGCGTTCCAAAGTTATTAGTTTCACTGTCACGCTGTATGCGCCGCGCGCGCTTTGATCGCATTATAGCCGGCAATATATTAGATAAAATTACGACAGAAATTTTATCACAGCGGCATCCGATATTTAATGTGACACATTACGAGAAATTTCCTAGCGTTTGTTGAAATTTCGTATTAGCTGCAATTACATATGGTGGTACGTTAAAGAGACGGCCGATATAAAATTACATAAATGCGCCGCTCTTTCCCTTCCCCTGTTTTATATTTCACCGAGACGCCGCGTCGCGTCGCGATCGTTGCTAGAAATTAATTAATGACGCGCCCTTGCGTCCGTGTCTGCGTATCGTTAGCACGGCGAATCGAAGGTTTGTCGCGCGCAATTTCCAAAAATCCCGCCGCTGTCATGCGCGACTTAATGAAATTCGACGTTTCGCCGGCGTTACCGACGATTGACAGATTAAAACTTAATCGAATGTCGATTGCGACAAATTGCGCCGCCGCCGTGGACGTTATCGTTTCGAAAAGCCCGCTCGCGGACCCGTCATCCGCTGCTCTTAGTTTTATCGTCGATAAACGAAACTTTGTTAATTAGGAGCAAGCCGTTGGTAATGCCAGTAACTAATTGGCACCTAGGGCATAAGCCGGACGCGAAGCAGTCGCTCGGGCTAAACTCTAGCAGATTGTTACCGAAGCGTACCCGCCCGCCCGACCGACCGAGTCCTCCCTCTCCCTCCCCCTCCCCCCTCCTTCTCCCGTGTGTCGGGGGAGTGAACACCGGTAGACAATGCTCGATCATGCACGGGACTTCGAGCTTCTTGAAACTTTACAAGCTACCGTCGCTCATTAAATGTTAGCCAAGTTGGGCGAACACTTTTTTTTTCGCCGAAACGCAACGCGATTTCCCTCGTTCCCGCGCGTGACTATTGCGTCTAGGGGAGTCCGGGGCTAGATGTTCTATACTTCAGAATTTCGTGGGCCGCATATAAGATACGTATCCTGATTAGTAGTTCCGAAGTCTCCACGAGAGGTCCCCATAGCTTTTCTCCCCTTAAATACGGGCCAACTTTATCTCGTCCGCTATATGCTCAATTTCAATCATTTTATGAATGAAAATTGCTTTTATTACCCGAAAGTGTACCATACACTTGCAAGAAACTTCATTCTAACTGGTAGCACGTCGCTTAACTTTATTCACTCGCAACGGAGAATATTAAACTTGGGTTGGTATGATGCTCATATGAAAAAGATGGTTATAAACTATAATTTTGTCAATAATTGCTAAAATAGTGCGCTTTTGTAGTTATTCTCAAAGAGAATCTATATTTACAATAGTTTATGTGTGTACATTCAGGTGTTAAAACGTACTATTTAGTAATTATTGGAGAAATTGCTTAATTTTTTAAATTTTTCTTTATTGAAAAAGCTTATGACCATTTTTCCATACTACCCTAATACAGAATTCCTCAAAAGACTAAAAAATTTACTTTGCTATTACTATTAGGTGTACAACTTTGCAATTTCCTTGCTTCTGAATCATTCCCATAGATTTGAGGCGTTTTGAAATGGCTTGTTGAGTCACTCCCAATGATCGTGCCAATTCTTCTTGATTTTGACACGAGTCTTGATCAAGTAATACCTCCAATTCTGCATCTTCGAAAACCTTCTCTCTTCCACCGCTATGCCGGTCTTCGACGTCAAAATCACCGTTCTTGAAGCGTTGAAACCACTCACGACACGTTCTTTCACTAATAGAGGCCTCACCATAAGTATTTGAGAGCATTCGATGAGCCTCAGCCGCAGATTTCTTCATATTGAAGCAGAAAATTAAAACTTCCCGCAAATTACGAGAATTTGGCTCGTAAACTGGCATTTTCAATCGAGAATAACTTTATAATGCAGACACAAATCGACTAATGTTTCTATGGGGTTATGTTGACAGATGCTCAAGTTTATTGTATGACGTCTATGATCTATTTATTTCGACCACCGCTAAAGCCATCTATAGGAAAACGGCGGAAGCAAAGTTGTACACCTAATAAATCAATTTTTTTTCTATTTTTTAATTTATTGTTATTCCGATTTTAATGAAACTCGGAGAAAAGTGTTCTAAAAGGACTATTTCGCGATTTTGTATTCTCTCCAAGTAAATATTAAGAGTATATGAGCAATATATTTCGGGAATCATCTAGTCTCTTCCCTGTTCGCTCTCTCTCTCTCTCTCTCTCTCTCTCTCTCTCTCTCTCTCTCTCTCTCGCAATTCATTTCGGTGGTGGATTTTTATGTGGTTGCGTTAAAGGCATGGTGTGAAGGAAGCAGCACGGCAACCGCACTTCTCGTATTTGTGTGGATCTATTTTATTGATCGCGCGGCGCAGAGATTCGCAAAATTTCGTTAATACCGACCGCACACGACGTAATAAAACAACGACAAACGCGTGTAGTGGCGAACGTGTTAACCTAGAAGTCATAAAAAAACAACGCGGTAGGGCGCGAGCTTACGAGACCAAAGAGGATGCTTTAACGGCGCCATAAATTCCAGCGGTCATCTTCCGCCTCGGAGCTCCGGATAAACGTTCCTGTAAAACACGAATGAGGTAAGCTCTCCGCGCTCTCTACAATTAACCCTTCAGGCCATTCGCGACACGAATTGCCGGATCTTTGATTCGAAACTTCCCGCGAATTCGCCCCGACGTGTGCGAGTATCTATCATTGCTCTTCGTCTCTTTCCCCCCCTCTCTCTCTCTGTGTCTCTCTCTCTCTCTCTTTCGTTTCTCCGATCGCGCGATAAACCCCCATCGCGTAGCATTATCGCGTCCTGCCAGGTTATACGTAGCCGGTGCGACGCACTGGGGCAAATTCTATTAAACGTAGCGCGTTTTCCGAGTTAATCGCCTGAAGTAGATACAGACGCTGGACGATATAACGCCGCGCGCGACGCTAACGTTTCAATTATACACCGTCCGCGCGCGCTTGGTCCGATCAATCGGGTTTAATCGGCCGATAATCCGCTGCGAGGTGCCGTGCTGTATGGCTCCTCGGCTGGTCGGAGAATTGAAATTAAGCCGATACGAGGTCCGCGTTATCAAGATTTAAACAAATCCACGGCTCAAGTGACTGATCGCTGGCAACAGGTGGGACATGTTCTCTAGGCAGGTGGAGCACCGCCGTCAGCCTGAGCCAGAAGCTTTGGCTCGGGTTAGCGTGCCAAGAACCCGCCCCCATTCGGCCGCAACCTCAAACTCCTCGTCGAGCAAGCCGATATTGTAATTGCCGGTGCTACCCAAGTGGCCTAAGATTGATGAGGTGGAAGGCAAGTTAGTCGGAGCGTGGCAAATGCGAGCTGGCTGTGATCCCGAAACCAGAAAGCGTATTTCGCGTCTCCGCCTAAACCGTTTGTCATCCGGCCTGGCACTTAGGGGCCTCGTAATTTCCTTCCTGCCCATCCCCACGCCGCCGTGGGGCTTTTTCCCGTCGAATACTTTTGCCGTTCGGAAAAACCGCTGACAAATCACTATTAGCTGTTTCGTGTGTGCTCATTGAGAACGCCTCCGGTCGGCACACGACCTCGCGGTAAACGGCAAAGCTTTCTGTTGCTTTTAACGTTACGGCGTCAGATACGGCTTACCCCTGCGCAGGCGAACTCACCCGCGTCAATTTGTGCTGCATTTCAGGCCGACTAGAAATTTATTACATAGCACAGATCAGACTGAATTCCATCTATCATCTAGTTTGTGATGTTATAGGATCCTAGTTATTAATAAAATTCAAAGTGATGTTATAGGGTCCTAATTATTAATAAAATTCTAATTATTAACCTTCCGCGTACAATGTTGGGTCTGTGAGATCAGAACGAATAATCGCGAAAAGTACGGGAAAATTTCAAAATAACACGGATCTATTTGTAGAATTTGATTTTATTGCGTCCCTGTCTTATAGCTGAGGCTTTCCTATATTTCTAGGAAAAAAGTATGTCCAAAAATTTGACTTTCAACAAAGTTGTGGTAGTTCAGGATTGCTAGGTTTGACAAACTTGAAGAATATGGTTTTACACGAAGGTTTAATGACCCTTATTGTTAGTGGGGTCCTTGCTATGTTCCATGACTCATCAGAACTCGATAACATCTCCTTATACAAACTAGAAACTGATTGTGATCAACGTGATCAAGATAAACTTCTAATTGGGAGACACTTCTCTCTATCTCTTCTCTCCCGTCTGGAATGCGCATTCAAGCGATGAACGTGACGACATACGCCAACGCTATCAACTGATGGGACACAATTCTCCGCTTCACGATAATATCTGTCCTCTCTTAAGGAGACTCGTTCCTTCGCGAATGAAAATTCAGCGCGCAATACTTCCGTAATACCTAAAGTTCAGCGAGCGGGTCCTCTTACCGCAACCTCAAAGAGTCTCTCGGACCGAGAGGCGCGAGGAATGTCGCCCCCGAAGTGCATTATTAAGAGCTATCAGAGAATTTCTCGCCCGACAACGGAAGAGGAGGCAAAGACGCGACGAAACTTCGCCGGCCCCGCAATTCCACGGAATCGTCGCCGATCCAACAAACAACTCTTTCCCTACTCCCGCCACCTCTTCGCCACGGCGCGCTGGTGGTCTCCCTTTCCGCACTCGCGCGGCCGTTTCTCTCGCTCGTTATCTTCCACGCTCGATTGGACGGAGCGTTTATTGTTTCAAGCGAAAGAGCGCCCCCGAGCGAAATGTTTTCCCGGTCGTCTCGCGCGTCGTCTGGCCGCTTAAGTACAAACAACCCTCAGAGTCCCGCGGTCCGAAGTTAGGTATACGACTAGCGAGGCAGGAAGTGATTTGGAGAGTCGCCAGGGAGCATCTAGGCCGCACTGAATCATTCCGACCACCCCGTCCAGCCCCGCGCGTACGCGTCCCTCGGGGGGGAGGACGTCGCGAAACTGCGATAAAGAAGTTGCAAATCACCGGCGAGATGGTCGCGCCCGACGCTTCCGTCGTTTCGCCAGTCCGGCCCAACTTCTGCGATGATTTCTTTCGTCAGGCGAGAGTGGCCCTACCTCCCCTTTTTCACCGATGCCGCCGGATTTACTGTCCTTCGTGAGTTCCGTGCCGCCGAGAGAGCCGTCGGCGAGGAGGACGCGTCTCCGCTACTCCGGACGGAAACTCGCCAGCGACGCCGTCGCTGAGGAATGGCTGATTGTTCCTGGGAGGGAATAAAGTTTGAGAATTGCGCGGAGAGGCCGTCGTTGTGCGCGCGAGCGCGCGCACGGTGTTTGGTGTGTCTGGAATGTCGGTCGAGACGAAACCGCTGACCAACGCAAAACGACCGACTTGCTCGGGATTTTGATCTTCCGGGAGTACGATATTTGTTCGGCGGTTCCCGACGGTTTCGTGATCCCGGTGCGTCTTATTCACCTCGAAACGTTGAACAGTCCTTTACAAACGGGCACTTTTCCTGAACAAATTTGTTAACACGCCACGTTTTGAGGAAACTACGGAACTCTGCGCACGAGCATTAAGGATGCCTCAATCATGTCTAAGATATAACGTAAAAGTCTGGAAAAATTGGTTATTTATCTATATCGCATCTGAACACGACACAAACAGTTTGACATTGATTCGGAGTCTGGATAAAAAGTTATTCCACTTTGAAATATATGAGACTTTCAATATATACCGCTAATTAAAGGATTAAAATAAAATCTAGTGAGACTATGTCAAGATCTGTGTAACTTTTTTAGCCTATAATAAGCTTGATAATGACCTCGGTGTACAGGGTTGGCTTGAAAGCCATATGCGGCATGTTCGGCGGCCCCCGAAGAAAGTTGTCATTGCACGTAATCACAATATCTCCGCGCACGTCGCTGCGAACCCGTCGCGGAAGGCAGAGAGCAGGGGGAGGGGGAGAGGGAGGCAACAAAGGTCGCCGCGCCGAGAGTTGTAAGTTAAAACGGCGACAGAAGGAATCCGCGTTAGCTGCCGAGGAAGAAGGCGACAAAGGAATAGCCGGCAATCGTAAACAAACTTTCAGGTTTATCGAGCGAGGCATTGTTGGCTAGAGGCGCTGCAAATATTTGATAGCCGCTGCTGCTCCTTCCACGAAACAGAAACAGAAGAGCGGTGCCGGAGAACGGCATCTCACCGTCGTTCTCCGCCCCTTTCAACTTCGCTATTCCCTTCCGTTCTCTTCCTCCCTCTGTCTCCTTACTCTCCGCGGCCCCAAACGACTCCGTCATTCCCCGTTTCTCCAGACCCCGAGACTACCCACGACAACTCGTTCTCGACGTTGCATCGTTCAGCGTTACCCTCTTCCCCATTCGACAACAACATCGGCAGCTCGGAGCGCCGCACCGTTATCCTCCAACGCGGTCGCGTCCCGGATCTCGCCCCCGATAGAGATTTTCTTAAAAAGGAATAACATTTATTGGTCGCTATATTGTCGCGCGCGCTCGTGTTATCACATCCACCGCCGTTCAGTCTCTCTGTCTCTTTCTTACCTTATCTCTCTCTCGTAGGAGGAAAGAGACTGCAGATAAAGACCGCCTTCTACGGACTATCTTTATCGGCAAAAGTTAGCTGGTCCTTCTGAAATTGTCATTCCAGAGCGTTCCGGGGCAAGCAATTCACTTATATCACCGTCAGTAAAAAGCGCATCCATTCCGTTGTTAGATACGCAGTCATTTGAATAATTTCGCGCGGTTTCGGCGCGCGCGTTTCCATGCTCTTCCTCTTACAAATGAGCGTCGTAACGTATTCATAGAGCAATGTCTTGGCGAAGAGTGTGCTCTATGCCGAGAGTGAGTCGTAAATTTATTCACGCTTATACAAGCGCGCAACTTACCGTATCGACGACGACGCCACTGCGGATTTTTCACTCGCGACGGATATCCCCACGGCGAACGAATGTATCGGCGGAATGTAGATCGAACAAGATTAGCCGTTGCATTACAAAGAGCATCGGGATCATTCTCGTGGCCGTAGCGGATGTAAATGACCTTTTAAAGAACGCGAGCCCGTGCCTATCCGTTCTTTATATCGCTGATGAAGCATTTCAATGTTCTCTTCCACGGTAACATCATCCAATCTGCAGACTTCTTTTTACGAGCGTTCTTGAGTACCTATCTCGTTGCGGCTGATCCAAGCGGAAAGTTTCGTCGGAACAAAAGAAATGGAGGGACTAGTTGGTAACAGTGTTAGCGGTTCAATTTGCGATTAATCGAGTTCCTCGGGCGGCAAGTCTGTTTGAACGGCACGACCGATTGCAACGACGAATAATTCCCCAACTATATCGAACGTCGAAATGTCGTAATGCATAATGGAAAACATCTGTCGCCGCGCGGTACTTTCGCGATTAAAACCCGTCCAATTGTCCGCGGCTCCTCCCGCTCTAATTGATCCTGCCGTATAAACAAAATGCACGCGCATCGAAACGTTGCAACGCTGAAAGGAGGGATGGTTATCGTGCATCTCCCGGGGGCACAACGGACAGGAGAAGGCGTCTGTGGTGTGCGCTCGAATGCGGTATATAGTTAATTCTACGTTCGCGCATAGAGACTGCGCGTGGAAGGAGGTGGAGAAGAGAAAGGAGACAAACTGAAGGGAGACGGAGAGGAGGTGGGGCGTGGTAAAGCCAGACAAAAAATAGAGGGAAAAGTGTATATGGACGGAGAAGTGCAAACGAGTAGGAATTTTCAGCGGGCGAAAGTCTCTTCGAAAACGCGCACGGTCCCTGCAGGCCGTTTTCAGCGTCGGGTTAATTATACCACCCCGCGTGAGAAGCGGGAAGAGCGTAAAAAAAGGAGGACCCGGGCTGGGCAGCACACATTAAACGTGAATTAAACGTCGAGATTTCCGTTTCTCCGCAGAGAGCGGGCAAGGGATGACGTCGGTGGCCCGGCTCGACGTTTTTTTCAGGGCTCTTCCCCCGCCCTCCCCCGCGTCTCTCCCTCTTTCCCGTGGGCTTGACTTTAGTTGCCGCGCGCCGGCGTTCATTCGATTTTAGAATCTTGGCCGGAAAAAAGGAACGTGCGGAGAAAGGGGAAGGTGGAAAAGAGCCGCAGAAAAGAAGACGGCAAAGTTTCGGCTGGGAATACGATAATCTATGGCGTCATAATTTTTATCGGGTTAAACTCGTTGAGATCGTAGTTAAAGAGAACGACGATAAAATGGCCGACGTGAAATTGCCTCTTTATCTGGTTTTAACGCACGCGCGCGTGTGTGTGTATTGCGTTATCTCGTTTTTATAAGTTGCATAAAAATACAAAGAATACTCCACCAGGTTTTCAACGACATTGCTGGCACAAACCGCCGGCGGATGCGCGGTCGCGCGCAACAAAGGCGAGCTAATCGCGGAAAGTGTTTGATCTCACATCCAGCGATTAGCTTGTGAATTAATGTTCCTTTGAGAGAACTCGTCTTGCCCCTAACCTATGTAGTAACTCCCGGCCAGGGCCCAAGGAAACCTTGCCACCGTCATGGACTGGCGGACTGGATTGAAGAGGGTGAGAGCGGTAACGAAAGGAAAGCGAGGTAGGGAGTACGACGGTGGGTGGATGGGTGGGTGGGTGGTTGGGATAGCGTTTAATTTTAATTGCGGTTCTCTCCGAGAATCCTTAGGAAGGACCCTCTGCTCTCGGGGTCACGAACTCCGACCAGTCATCGCTTTAGCAACGCCATAACTTATCCATTCGCACTTATGTCTCGGCGGTCATTATATAATTTCGCCTACGTATATTCGTGTTCAATCGATATCGAGCAAAATTACCTTAAAAGTGCTGGTAACGCATATACGGATGTTTCATCGTATCGAGTTTCGCATCCGCAACAGATTCCCGAAAATCACTACGGAACACAGTCTGCTAGAACGTACATCTCGTATAATCACGTGTAATCGTAAAATGAATCCAGGTAGATAGGTGTGCGTTAATTCAGCAGCAACTCCTCAGACTTTTATGGTTATCAAAACGTGAAATAATCGATAATTAAAATTCCGTTTATAATATGGAATTACAGGAAATAAACATCTTGTAACTAGAGCTTTTTTCGTTAAAATATTTTCTTTTTGATTTTAAAAGAATCCTCTACAAGAACCATATATTCGAAGATTTTGTACAAGGTTATATTTTTTGGGTGTATGACCCCTATATTTTTTGGGTATATGACTCCTATAAGCGAAATAACCTTTATAAATCGACTAGTAAAATTGCTGCCAACTTTAAAGGTGTACTTTTACCTTTCTATCTAGATCGATCCGTCGATTTATGAAGGTTGCGTCCCTTACGAACATTCATGCATAAATCTTCTCAAAAAAATTATCAAAATTTTCTCAAGATTACCAAACGTCATACAAAATGTAATATGAAGATCTGAATGTAATTTTTAGAAAATGTGTTGTTGCTGCAATGTGACAAAAACATTTATATCATGCATGATATAGATTTAATATATTTGTCTCATAAATGTAATTAAAAAAGAACTGTAAAGTTTCCATCTTCGATTGTCTCACATCGTGAAAATCATAGTTCATCCGGAATAATGCTGGATTCTAAGCGCCCTTCGCGTTAGAAGTCTCATGTATACCGAGGAAGCAACAATACGTATCGGATTTGAGACGCGCACTAACAATCGCACGCAGTCTTTACTTCGCAGACGGCGTAAGTGCCACCCGATATTGAAGGGGACGGGCAGGCCTCTAAGGAAAATGGAGAACGAGGGGATAAAATAATTGAGGCAACGGTGAAACGAGGGCCGCCTGGCTCGACTGCCTTTTGCCTTCGTTCAATCAAAATTCCCGCCTTGAAGGAAAGACGAGAACGGAAGCCCGTAACCATGCGTCTGGTAATGAGGAATCCTCCTCGCGGATCGTTGTTCTACGTCGTTGTTCGGCTCGGCGCTTAAATAGGGTCGGTGGAGCGCTCTCGTGAGCGATGGAACGCGTAAAGGAAGGAGCAGTGCTGGCAGATGCGTACGGCATTAGGCGAAGAAACAGAATGAACTGTGCACGGAGATTGTTCGGTGGAATCCATTGGATAAACAAACTTTCGACTTTACGCTGTAGTCTAACTTCTGTATGCTTCGCGTTGCACCGTCTTATCCAATAGCTCCATCGGTTATACGAGTAAATGCAATTGAGCAAATGCGATTGGTGGCCATCTCTCTTCCTAAGACTGTCTGTCCCGGAGTTTTGCCTGTGAACCGCGCGCAACGTGCTATCATACGCGCGGCAAATAAGATAAATGTTCCAGCAATTGGACCTCGTCAATGATTGAAACATTGATAATATATTTGTATACAATGTTCCTAAAGAAAAGAAAAATCTCTTTTGAAAATTTGTTAAAAGATATTGCTTTTTCTGCCAATTTGTAATATGATCGTTCAATCATGGAATTTGTATTATTCGGAAATGTTAGGACATGATTCGTTTCTCAATTCAATTATTGATTCAATTTAAACAGTCAACATCATCTAAAATTTCATTAAAATTACAATTGATTTTTGTTGATTACTCGATTATGATTTTTTGATCGCTGACAAATTAAAATTTCACATAAATGTTAATTGTTTTGTCAGCAATTCCTTGGAATACTTAATAAGGGGACCAAGTGTCTTTGCGCGCGGAAAGACGGGCCTCCGTTAAAATACTTCCCGTTTAATGAGGAGGAACTAAAGATACAATAATAAACTACTAGAAATGTAATCTGTAAGGACTTTGTGAGAAAATGACGCTAAGAGAGTCGCAAAAGAATAATTTGTTATGAAGTATACAAAATTCTCACAGCACATACCTAGTAATTTACTTATATATCTCTAGTCCTTAGTGAATAGCAAGCGTTTTAACGAAGCCCCCGTTTATCCGCGCGCAAAGATACTTGGTCCCCTTAATAAAAATGTAAAACCGATCGTGCTCTCTTATTAATTCAGTCATTGGGACATTTACCTTACCTTACCCATGTGGAGGATTCAAGAAAAAAAAACACTCGAACTTAAATTGAACTGCTCATGTGAAGGACGACGAAAGAAAAAGAGAGAGAGGGAGAGAGGAAGAGATGAAAAAAAGGACAAAAAAAGAAGAAACACTTTCACGGAAGAAGAAATGTTCTCGTACGATCGATTCTACCCTCTTCAATCACACGACCGCGAGTGTATCTCGTCATCTGCCGTGAAACGCGAGACAGAAAGAGAGAGAAAGAAAGAGAGAGAGAGCGGGAAAGCTTCGCACGCCGCTCGTACAATCAATCTTGGTCCTACGAATCAGCCGTGCCCGCGCGACCGTTCATCATCGCCGGTCGAACGATTACGGGCTCGCGCCGACGCCAACGTGCGGTGTAAAAGAAAAGACGGCGGGAACACTTTTGCGCGACGTAAAACGCCAAGCGAGGGAGGTCAAGCGTGGACTCGCTCTGAGCCGCGCGAACGAGATTCGCGACGTGCTCCCGCCCGCCGGGGCTGCTGGACTACGGCTTCTTGAACTTCCTCGTATACTCTCTAAATTTCTTGGAGTGAAATTTCACTGGGAAAGTAGAGTGACCATCTGAGTCACTCGAATCCGAGTGGTTTCTCGCTCGTACGGAGTGAATTCTCCGCTCCGAATCGTCGAGTGGATATTTTCACTTGAAATTGAAGAGTAAATCTGATAGGCTCCATACCGTCAGAGGAACATGCTCGCTCTAATCGATTGAAACATTCACTCATATGGAGTCAGAAGCCACTCTAAGCTTAAGTGAAACATTCTCTCTTGCGACTACGAGTGGTGGCATTTTTTCGCTATCGTTCCCCAGCGAAAATACTGCCACTTTTCACCCATTTTGAGCGAGATTCCGTTTCGAGAAATTTAGAGAGAATACGCATAGTAGATTACACGTGCAGCTCGCGTAGAAATTGCAGCATGTTCGAATGCTTTCAAACAATGCTTGAAAAATTAACATGGGATATATATATATATATATATATATATATATATATATATATATTTCGCAGCTATATATATATAATGTCTATTCATATTTAATATCTATACGTTATACAGAAAGAAAGAAAGAAAAAACAAAGAGAGAGTGAGTCAGCAATGTTGAGCTCTAAAATGTCTCTGTTACTTTTATATTGCAAGAAAGTATGTAAAGAATAAATTGAATGATTAGAAGAAACAAGTATTGTAGTCGACTTTTCCAACCGCACAATTTATTCCTCATACATTTTCCTCTAATATAAAAACAACAAAGACATTTTAGCATCTAGCCAGATAGACAGGTATATGTGAATTTGAGAGCAACTTCATATACTAGTCCATTTGTAAAGATTGCATCCTTTATGAATGGCTCATATGGTAGTTACGTTCATCACATGGAATGGCGAAATAGAAATACGAAAAAAACATTCTAAAAGAATGATTAAAACTTGCTCGAGGAACAAAATATAATATCTCAGACAGAGAGCACAAATCACTAAAAGATGTCTTAAAGAAGTCTAAAAGACATCTAAGAGAAGTAAGATGTCTTTTGGGCGTCTTTAATACATCTTTTAATGCATTGTGCTGCTTGAGATGAAAATCTGAATGCAGCTTTTAGTAAAAATTCGTTGTTGCATCAGTACAAAAAAATTTACATTATTATATTATTATTTATATTATTATGATATAAATTTAATGGTTAATTTAATATATAATATATTTGTCTCAATATGATGTAATTAAAAGAAATTGTAAAGTTTCCATCATCGATTGTCATCACAATCGAGAAAATCTATCTGGATAATGTTTGACGATTCTCTCTCACTCTTTATAGAGTAAGAAAATTATATAGCAGTTTCTTTTATATTTCTGTGATAGTAGTAACGTGCAAATGTCCGAATTAAACATCCACCAAGTTTGAGGAATGGCCGACAATGTAAAGCAATTAGCAAGGCGAGACGTAAATGTTGACACGCTCGACGCCAGCGTTCGTTTCACTCGGATCGATGGTTTTACTAAGACGGACGGGTTTTACCAAGTTGGCGAAATTGTCGTCGAAGAGAACAGAAAACCCCGGCGAAAGTGATAAAACGCTAATGATTGCGTTATGTAATGAAGACGCGCGATGTGGCGAGATCGTATGATCATTAGGAAAAAGCGGATCTACCATCTAGTGCGTTGTAAAAGAATCAAAAGGAAGAGAATTTGTTCGCAGGATACGTAGGTGGTGGGTAGCTCCGGCGAGCTTATACATCCCCAGCGTACGGTCGCGCGGGTTTGCGCACGTAACGTTTCGTAATGAGTCTAACCTCCGAGGACTGTAAAAAGGAAGGAGCTGACGCGCGCGTTACTTCTTGCTCGCGCCCGCAAAAAACCGGCCGAGCCTGTGTTGGCGCAGCGGCATCTTCGTGTGTGTCTGTGCCTGTGTGTGCGCGCGCGCGCGTAGGTGTACACGTGTGTGCGTAGGGCGGCCAACTACACACGCGCGGCAATGTGCACCTGAGTAGGAAGCAGTAAGTGCGGTCTGTGATTTTGCAGCGAGTAAGTACGCCGTCGTCCCGAAAGAAGGAACGGAAGAAAGTACCTTTTTTTGCACAGCAGCGGCAGATCTGCTCTTTCTCTTTTTCTTTCTTCTCTCCTTTTCGCTTCCCCCCTCCTCTCTCTCTCTCTCTCTCTCTCTCTCTCTCTCTCTCTCTCTCTCTCTCTCTCTAGTTCGCGCTCGCTCGTTCTCTTTTTTTCCCTCTCTCTCTCGTCGGACAAGGCGCAGAACTGAAGCTCGAATTTTTCCCCGAGTTTGGTTTATTCTTCGCGTGAACTCTATTTAAGATATCCCTCTGTGATTATCGATCCCACGGTTTGAGAATGTCTTAAATGTCGTGGAATACGAATGCACACACAGTATGCGCGCACAGGTCAAAGTTATCGAGACGCAATACTTAAGGCGCGAGCAAACGAAACAACGCGAGGAAGACACGCTCTCTCTCTCTCTTGCATTTTAGACAGGCATTTTAGATCGCGCGGAGAGATTTGGGGCCCCGAAGATATACAAATTGTGTCTGAAACCGGAAGAGAGTGGCTTGAGATGGGGATGGTAGATAGGGACGAGGAAAAAGTGGAGTGGTATCGGCGGGTATTCTCGAAATTTCGACGAAAGCGAATTCTCGCGCTTTCACTGTAATTTCCTCGCCACCGCCGCACGTGAAAATCGCATCAAGCCGGCGGGGCTGAGGGGAGTGAAGAGTGAGGCGGGAGGGGTAGGGGGTTCCGTATCGCCTCGCTTTCCGCCGTTCCGCGAATCCGAACTAATATATTTCCGAAGCAACTCGATTGCATCGAGTCGGAGAAAGATAGACAGATAGAGAGAATTAGAGTACGGTTGGATGGCAAGGGGAATAGTGCGGGTATGGCGGGGACGCATTGTGCCTAGGGCAATGGTACCGAGCGGAGCTGGTACCGCGAAGGGATGGAAGGTACCAGCTCTACAGCTCCCCCTCTCCTCCCTTCCCCGTCCCTCGTCCCTACGTCTCATCCTATTTGTTTCTGCTTCCCGTGTACGACGCACCCTCCAGCGCTGAAAGAAGAGAGAGAGAGACGGAAAAGGGGATAGATAGAGAAGTAGAGGAGGAGAGAGAGATGGTTTGTCAATATTCATTATGTTTGCGCCGAAAAAAAGGAGACGGACGGGAAGGGAAGGGAAAGGGGAAAAATGGAAGCGGAACGAAGAGACGGTGGGAATACACGTGTGGAAAGCGTAGGACGCGCAAGAATTTACAGCCAGAAGCGCGTGTAAAGGACCGACGGAAAAAAGAAAAAGCGGAAAAATGTGCCGCCGAACCAATGTAGTCAGGCCGACTGAATTAATACCCGCGCGTAGAGCTTTTTTGTCGCTCCCATATTCTCGGTGCGATTTCGTCGGGGCGTGCTCGCGCTTCGCGGCAACCGCCGCGTATCCGAATCAAAGCGCGGCTAATCAACCGAGCCATGCCGGGATTTCTCGCGACGAATACCCGCAATTTTTCATTATATTTAATAGGCGCACGCACACATACACATCTACCGTATATACCGGTCTGTTTCGCGGACAATAGCGAATGAACGCATGCGATAGGCGCGTGCGGCGCGTCGAGTACATCCGCCGTCGTCGCTGTGTCTCCACGTTGACATCCACAGCGGAATTTCGTTCAAGTTTTGACTCGCCGCTTCGGATTACCGGTCCCCCTTTATTACAATTAGTGCGAGGCACGCGGGGCGCGTGTGTATTAAGGGAAATAGCTGTCCGCCGAATATTTGACGCCCCGTTGCACCTGTCGCATCGTCCACCGAAGCGCAGCACGCGGCGCGCTACGAGCGTAATTTAATTTGATATTCCCCTTTGTTAATTTGATAGTCGGCGACGGGTAGGGGTTGTCGACGGGCAAGGGGAAGAGAGGCGTAGGCAGGCAGCGTGCGGGGAATGGGGCGAGGGATAGAGCGAATGGAATGGGAGAAAAATACTTCAGATTCTCGACTGTATCAGCGGCAGGCAGCGCCGTGTCACGTTATATCCCTCGACACCGACCGGTTGCATCGAAACGCATCATCGTGTCGCACGTAACATTCCCGCTCCGACCACTGCGATGTGACTGTTCGCCGCACGTCGCACGTTGCGTCGCGTCGCGTCGCGTCGCGATGCGACTCTGGAATACTGACGCCTCGCTGACGCTGCTAGTAGTGGCGCGCGCCACGACGAGTAATATAGTTGCAATTTGCGATACGCCGCCTCCGCGATATGAGCCGACACTATGCGCATCGCCCTGGATGGAAAGGCTAGTGCATCACGTACTCGTTGACTTACTTACCACGAGCATCGACCTGTTCCAAACGGTTACTCCCACTAGCTGCTTACCGGTTACTAGAAAGTAGCTTCCTTCGTGCCGCTGTTCTCATGCCTTCGTTCTCATGTTCTAATTTCGGATTGGAACTTACTACTGTATGTCCGCCGCTGTTATCGTAGCGCAAAAGTGGATCGACACGATTAACATTTTCGTATACCTACCTATCTATCTATCTATCTACTATCCATCCAAGGCCACCCACTCACCCACCTATCCAGCCACCCCCTATCTATGTATCTAGCTACCTACATTCCAGCGAAACGCGAGATATTAAACTTGCCGTGTGGAGAGGATGTAATTTAACATCCCTCTTGAGCATGAGAGTTTCAGAACAGCCCGGATCTCTCTCCCCCCCCCCCTCTCTCTCT
>NW_022639474.1:1814363-1848000 GCF_010583005.1 Odontomachus brunneus
CTCTCTCTCTCTCTCTCTCTCTCTCTCTCCTGGCGGGTATAGTCGATGATAGGAACCTTTATGCGGAACAGCGGGGCATCATAGATCCAGCCGTGCGAAAGGATCCAAGAGGTGACGGGCGCACAGTCAGTGTGTGGTCATAACGAAGCTGTCGACATGATGGATGAGGAGGAGGGCGGGCGCGACGATGGTTCCTGAAGGGAGGACGAGGAAGAGACAGAGAGAGAGAGAGAGAGAGACAGAGAGAGAGGGAGAGAGAGAGAAGCACCGGCCCATCGTCCGGCACGATACAAGGGATGCTATCGCTATCGGACCCGCACACCCTGTCTGTCATCAGCACGCCTCACCACCTCAAACACACTCCGGCCACCCGCTGCACGCATGATGGAATATGCAGTATTATATAATTATCCCCGCAGATAGTATCTTGACCGGCGCAACGCGTAATTAGAAACTGTCGAGCGAGCAGAAGCTCGCCACCCCGACGAGTTTATGGCGCGTAACGGAAGATTGATTTACCCGAGGAAAGAAAGGCGTCGATGCTGATATCATCTATCGCGCTCGGTAAGCCTACTTTTTATCCGCGCCTTTTTACACCTGTGTTAATTTCGTACGCATTTTGCTTTTCTTGGCGAGAATTCGATCGGAGTGGGAATATTGTTTATGTCTCTTTCTTTAGTTGTTGCTTCTTCCTCTTACTTTTCCTCTTTTCTTTTTCCATTTAATATCGAATATCTTTGCAACTGTGAGACGTGTTCCGGGTAAATCCTCGCTGAGGAAACTTTCGAAGGAGCAACTCTCGCCATCACTCGATCTTCGTACGTGTTCCACGGGGAACCGTGGCGTGAGAGAATGCGCGAAATGAGAAATGAAAAGGCCTAACGAATATGCCGGGTCGTCGCACACTCTCTTAGCAGACGACACGTGAATCCCCCGGCGAATAGTGTCTCCTTGGTCCCGAAAGAATTTTTTCCGCCAAAGTCGCATCCCTCTTAACCCCGTGCTCTCACGAAGCAGGGTGGACGGCGGGGGGTTGAGGGGACCAAGGAGCCCGGAGGCGTCGATCGCATACCAATGTCCGCGGGAATTTATTGTACGTTCCGGGAAAGAGGAAGGGCCTCCAGCGAAAGTACAAAGGGGAACGTACATACGCGCGGGTCGACGATGAAGGATGAGTGTGAATATGTATCCGGCATAGAAAATACCGGAGGAAGTTCGGCCGTTCCGCTCTTGTAAATTTCAACTTCTTATTCCTTTTATTATACACGGCACGGCCATGAATTCGCACCGTCGTGGGAAGAATTACAACGGACGAGTGCCGCAAATGGAAATCAAAGATCGCGAGAGGTCGGAAGTTATCGGGCTCGAGTGCCGGTGCACTCCACGAATTGCTGCGAATAACTCTCGAGAAATTAATCCAGAAACGTTTCATGCGCAGCTCATTGCTACCCCGCGTGTGCGTTATGCTTTAAATAATCGCATCCACTACGATACACAGTACGAAGACTTTTCGTCTGAATTATTCCAACGGCAAAACTGATAGTCTCTTAATCCTGTTGTCATGTTGCTCTTCGAAAGCATGGAATATCACCATATTTGGCTGATTGAAGTTTGCAACCTTTCCTCAATAAGTTTCGTAATGCATCTTACATCCAATAGGAGAATTTGTTTTTTTATACAGAGAGAATCCTTTTTCATATAAAAATTTAAGTCAATCAGAAGACTTATAAGCCACTTTTAAAGGCGCTTTTAATGATGGAAAACAGTTCGGAATATGGAACCATATAGTAAAATTTAAAAGAATTTATATGCACACAAAAAGCGATAATATATTCTCTCCGTGTAGTGCAGGAATAGTCAGTAAGTTTCATTTTGCTAAAAAACGTGGATTGCATTCAAAAACGTTCTTTTTGAAAACTCGATACTCTATAGTATATGTGACTGTAGATATTGAGTAAAATTTCCCTCAAAAAGGACGTTTTGGAATACAAATACCTAATAGATTTCCCTAAAAACAGTAAACTTTTTATAATAGCACGTTCCAGTTCCCAAAATATGAAACGTTCATATGAAATGAAAGAACGGTCAATTGCTGCAGAATGTCAATCTATTTCTCGGTGACAAAATTCTCTGCAGTAATTTTCACTATAAAATTCTCTTTATTTTGTAATGCTCAGGAAATAAATTTTCCTGGATGCGGAATGCATTGCAAAATTCATCGAGAAAAAGTGTTGCGACCTGTAATCAGCCGACTGTACATACACCGCGCTGTACGATTACAACGATACGGACTATAAGCTCGTGTTTCTGCCAGCGGGTATTCGCGTCCGGGACTGTACCTGTACTTCAATAGATCAGCGGAGGCGAGGGGGTTGTCGTCGTCGACTACAACGACGACGACGACGAGGACGACGACGACAGGATTTTGGTATTCGGTGGGTGCGCGACGTTCACTTTTCGTTCTCGGGCGCCGCTCCATCCCTCCGCGAACAGGAATGACACGAAGAATCGTCTTATTCGAGCGAGAGAACACGACGACGAGGAAACTTCTTCTCACGCGTTCCCGAGCGACAATAAGGGTCTTTGCCGGCTCCAGCATCAGTTTCTATTTAGTTACGCTCTCTCTCTGCGAAGGCGTGTCGAGGTAAGAGTAACCGTGGGTGGGTGGCTGGAGTGGCAGGACGGGCGGAAGGGAGAGAGGGGGGAGGGAGGGGGGACAGGGGGTGAGACTCGAGAGGCGCGACGCGAGATGCCTCGCAAAAGTTTCCCCGTGGAAAGCTGTTCGCCTCTAACAATTTCAAAGGGGGAACATCCTTCCTGAGAAATGATTGCACTAAACTTCGACGTCTTAGGTGGAAATAATTACAGCCACGCAGACACAGGCTTCCGTCATATTGATCGACGCGCCTCCGATGAGAACGTCGCTGAGACCAGCCCCGGGACGCGATAACGCTGTCAAATGTAAGATCTCTATTAATCCGATTCGTCGGAAAACCTCCCTCCAGGCGCAACGGCGTATCGCGATCACGTGTTACGTCGCGCGTCGATGCGGCGGGAAATGCCGCGATATAGAAAATCGCGCGGCCCGTCGTTGCACGACCTCGAGACCGATAATTGTGTCCCGAAAACTGCCACGTGACACAGCGCACTCGATACACCGTCGTAAATTCGTCAAATTTGCATCGGCATTTCACGCGCGTTGACTAAAACACTGTGTACGTGCTATTTAAAGCGCATCGTCGCATCGACATTCTATTGTACATTTCCGTGGTCGCTTGTAATTATGTAAATTACGATGCCACTCCTCTTTTTGTCTCTCTCTTTCTCTCTATCTCTCCTTTATCCCTCTTTAGTTTTATTTCCTTTTTACTTTTTTCTTAATATTATGTACTTATTTGTTCTTGGAAGAGATCGTGTGTCCCAGAGTGTACGAAATAAACTTCTCTCTCTCTCTTTTTCTCTCTCTCTCTCTCTCTCTCTTTCTCTCTCTCTCTCTCTCACACACACACACACACACATACACACACTCTCGCTCTCTCTCTACTGTCGCTCTCGCTCTCTGTTCGCGCATTTTTCTCTCGATGCAGCTTCTCTCATTATTCCCACTGTCTCTTTTAGCACGCTAAACGTGTCTTGTAAGCATTTTACGATCGGTACGGCGCACACACACACACACACACGCGCGCGTCGAGACAACCTCCCCTACGCCCAACGTTCCCAACGCTATTCTCTTAACACGAGGCAGTATGCGGCGCGTGGTTTACGTGCATCTATAAAAGTAACACTACGTAGCGAGACGCGATGTATATGCCATTTTCTCGTCACGGCGCCTTTAACCAGTATCGAAATATCGCGATAAAATGCGTCGCGCCTCCATCCGATACTCCGCTGCCGCCGTGCTGCCGTTTGCATGAAAATTTCATGCAACCCGAAATGCAACGGACCGAGCGACCGTCGCCAGCGTATATCGCGTGTCGAAGTCAGCCGACGCAATCGCGTCGATATCGGCTTATCGATGTCACTCTTTCTTTCATCGTTTTTATCAGGATAATCTGGCGTGTATGTGCCAATCCAACCATTACGATCCAGCTGCTGTTCGTAACACCACGTGAATCGTATTCTAATTTTTTGCACGTATATTCATCGTTATTTATAGCGTGTATCGTGCCAGATAGACAGGTGTAGATAAATTTGGCAGCAGCTTCGTTGGAGTAGATTTGTTGCGTTCCTTATGAGTAGCTCATATTTAACACAGGATAACGAAATAGAAAAAGATAATCAAAATATGCTCTGAACAATACGTCATGCAGAATGCAACGCGAAAATCTGAGTGTAACTTTTAGTAAATCTGCACCAATTCACGGAGGAAATACACAAGGATAATCCAGAAAGCAAAGAGCGCTTGCGCGCACAGTTGCTGCGCAAGACATTTCCTCTTTCTAATTTAAGGTTGGTCCGTCTTCCTAACCTGTTTTCTTAGTGTTCCGAGAGTCACGTACCTCAATACGTATTTTTGTGAATGTTATGCGTCGTTAAGATGAACCTTACGAAATCCCGCCAATTGTGAAGTACGGAGTGTTATTAGATTCTTGAATGCTCAGAAAGTGAGATCTGCCGATATTTATCGTCAATTAAAATAGGTGTATGGTACGGTAATGAATGAACGGAATAAAAACCCTTAGCTATTTTATCTATAAAATTCTGTTCGCGTAAAAAAACACATTATTGTATGACATAATTCGTAAATTCAACTATGAATTCAATACGGCACCATATATTGCATCATAAGTAAAATTTAAAAAATTGTTTCCACCGTCGTCTCGTTTGTCTCAAATCGTGACAATCGTGCAGTTCAATCCGGGATGATTAGGCGTGCCGCGCGATCGCCGGCCTTCTGCGTCGCGCGGCGCAACAACGACGCTTCATCCACAATAGGTATGTCGAGTAACGCTCGGAATAAAATTCCCGCATAGCCGGGGTATGCGGCGTACACCGTCATCCGCGCCTCGACGCGGATCTTCATCACTAGCGATTTTAATTAAAGTTACTATCAAGTTGCACAGATATCGCGTTTGATTGGCAAGTTTTAATTTGCCACCGAACCCCGGTAACGCAGCACCGACCTCTAAACCCCACCCCGCCGTCCCTCGTTCCTCCCTATCGCTCGTTGGCGGCCTCCACCGTCGGCCCCCCCGGCTCTCTCGCTCGTCCGCCCGCCTGTCCGTCCGTTTCTCATTCCACTCGTCAATTTAATCAATGTACGCAAATTACAGCGGTTGCCGAACCGTGAGTAACCAACGCGGACGCGATTACAACGTGCGATCTCGCTCACGCACATGAGACCAGCGCGCTGCTGGGAGCAGCGAGAGGAGGGGCTGGATGTGCGCGCTGGTGGCGAAGGGCGTTCGGCAAGCGTCGGTGGCGTCGCGAGCGGTAACAAGCAGCGTGCGCCACACCAACGCCGGCCGCAAGATCGGTACTTTGACTGGCTCCTAAACCGGCACCTGCCGTGCTGCGCCGCGTCGCGTCGCGTCGCGTCGCGTCGCCTGGCCTGGCACCGTCCAGGGGAGCCAGGTCAGCCGGGATGAGTCCCTGTTACACGCGTGTTTACAATGGCTCAGCCGCTCATGCGATTCATATCCCTGCGGCCGCGCCTCCGTGTCTCCGTTCCTCCTCCTGCGCCTCCATCACCCTCTGCCGCCCGATTCTGCCGCTGCTGACGTGCACGTGTGTACACATATACGCAGCCGCGTACACATTATACACGTATATATTTCTCCCTATAGTCCCTCTTCGCAATCCTCCCTGCCGCTCCTTTCCCCATCTCGCCAGCCCTCCCACTCGCGCCGCTCTTCCGGCAGGAATCTAGTTCGGCTCTGATCTGGCGAAAGTAATTAAACCTACCTCGCGAGCCTAAGCCTAATTAATGTGTACCGACGTACCGTCAGAGAGACCGTCCAGAGGCGGGGATTTACGCTCGATAATACCTGCATCGCAGCTGCCGGTCTGACAGGAATCAAAGGAAGTAAATATCATTTGGAGCGAATTGGCGATTGTGCAGCCCAACGCGATTGCGAGGCGAGCTCTCCGGTGTCTTACTGTGCGTAATTATCGTCGGCTTCAACTTCCCGGAGAGTGTGCTATCGCGGCGTGTCGTCCCCGAGTTCAAATTTTGATTCTGCTCTTTTGACCTCGATATTCCACTTAACGCCTGCTTTGATACTTAGAAGCTTATATCAACCTCTCTTAATTCTACTTACATTGAGAGAAAAATGTTTGGTATTTCTAATTATAATCATATAGAAAAGTAATTACTATAAACTATGGTCAAGACAACCATTTTTTAGTCAATTGTACTATAATTGTTAGTGATGATAATGTTATATGCATGTTACTATCTTCGTGGTGGAACAACCAAAAAATATGGTTGAGTCAAATTAGATCGAAAAGGTGTCAATTTTTAGATTAGAGATAGGCCTAAAATTTCGATTTGGACTTGGTAAAGTCCGTTTGATATTACAATGATAATATCGTAATATTTACACAAAAGGAGATGTTAAAATCTTGCAAGAATAATGGACACTGAGAGAAAAAATAGTTGATCTGACTAAGTAATAGTAATTATAGTAAATAATTAGTATAGTAATTATTTTTTACTCCAGCCATATTTTTTTGATAAATCTAACACGAAAGTGGTGGTAGTAACATATACGTAAGGTTATTATCACCAACATTGTAATAGAATTTGATAGAACAAAAAATAACTTTCCTCGCTATAACTCCTAGCAATTTGTTCTCTATATGAATACATTGCAAATACTAAACATTTTGTTCTCGGTGCAAACCGTTGATATCGGATTGTTTATCGAATCCACCAATTTTTTCATTTCCGATTTTCCCCGCCTGCAACAACGAAAGGTCGGAACGTTTTTAACACAATACAACCGGAAAATAACACTCGACGGCGATATCCAAATACATCGAGATGCGACGCAACGAGTTCCAACAATGTAGTCATTACATTCGATTCGTAATGAAACGCTAAAGTTGTATATCGTTATCCCGCATTACCGTATTGTTATCCGGTCATGCTCAAACATTTCTTTGGCGCGCTAGTTAGGCGCGACTCGAGTCGTCGAATCGAAAACAGCAGTATATGCTATTCGATTCGCGCTGATGAGCGAGTTCGCCGGGCAGATAAAAGCCGTTTCACGGCGGCCAGTTCCTTTCTAACGAAAGATCCAAGAACCCAGAGAGAGAGAGAGAGAGAGAGAGAGAGCAACGAGAGAGAGAGAAATAGGAGAGGAAAGGAGGGAGAGAGCCGAAAGAGAAAGAGCGGGAGTGGAGGACGGGCTGAGGAAGTAGATCGTGATCGAGGTTAATAATAGAGGCTTCTTGAGCGTGTACACAATAGAAGACACTCTGTCTGCTCGCATTTGATCCCCGTAACGAGCGGTGCGGCGAGCCGTGAGAAAATGTGCGGAGAAGAGCGAAGGCGGCGAGGAGAGCCGAGCGGCGTCTCCAAGGTGACGATTCTTCCACATACATACACGTGCGCGCGCGCACACACACATAGAAAGAGGGAGAGAGAGAGAGAGAGCCCCGACGTACCGGGACGACATTAATTATGATATTTAATCCCGTGGGTACCGGGACGGCATCCATTGTTCGGCCAACGCGAGAACAGGTGCAGCTTGTGACACGCCGGTGTCGTTCGTCTCCCTCTTCCTCCTCCTGCCGTCGACCCATCTTTCTCTCTCGTCTTTCTCGTTCTCGTTGCCGTTCTTCTTCTTTCTTTTGTTTTTTTTTTATCTCGATGGTAAGCTGGCGTTCTCGCCATCGCGCGCGAGCTTCTCGTCCCCGCATTTTTCTGCCGATCTACGTTCTACGAATCCGCCGAGGTGCCGACCGGTGGATATTGTTCCGCCGACGGAAAAGTCGTCTCGGAGAGACTCGTCCTCGTAGGATTGACTCGCGATTGCGAATACCCCGCGCCGTCTGTCAAAGAAGCTTCGACCGAGCGCGAATAATTTCTCTCGCTTGTCCGAAGACTCGGCGAACTTCCGTCGAGGGAAAGCCATCAAAGAAATCTCTTCGGCGAGGAATATTTTCCCCAGAATACATACATATATATATATATATATACACACACACATACGTGCGTGCGTGCGTGGTGTGTGTGTGTGTGTGTGTGTGTGTGTGTAAGTATATATGTATGTATACATATATATGTATATGTATATTACTTGCGCGTTGCCTTTGAAGTATATCGTCTGCCTCGTGTACCTCATCAAAGAATACGTTTTATATCACCGAGTAGCGAGTGCATCAATCATAAACTTTATCGATATAAAAAAAAAGAGAGAGAAAGTAAAAGAGAAAATATGCACATGTGTCACTCGATCGTGATAGCTTCGCGTGTGTACCATTTGATTTTAGCAATAGACGAGTACTTTCTCAGATGTCTGTAACATTTAGCAACGTGCTGTTTGCCCGATAAACAAGTAGTAACAGTCAGTATTGATCAGACGCGCGCGCTCTCTCGGCGTATGACGCGAAAAAATTCAAACATTTTTCCGCTGCTAAAAGCTTCTCGTATGCGGATCATTATAAAACAGAATAAACATATACCGCGCAATATATTCCGGCTGATATTTTCCCTCCGGAAGGTAAACATTAACAGGAAAAAAAAGTCCATACAGCGGCGCAGCGCTCGAAGTGGTCATTCTGAGAGTGTCGCGCCGTGCTCTGTGTTTCAATTGAATCCGATTCTAACGGATTTTCGCTTTGCTTTCCGAGCGAGATATTCGTTTACGTGCGAGAAAGAACACGGAATATCGATTAAGAAGTCATTCGGGAGCTGCGTCGGTAATGGCCGGGTCCAGTCAGAGGCGACGGAAACTGTTCCTCGGGCTCTCCGCGGGGCGAAACTACCGCGCAGAACTGCCACAACAGGACTGCATCCAATCGCTGGCTGAATGTCCGCAATTCCGGACGCCATTAGACGGCTTATTATTTCGTTTTCCTGGGGCGGTATCGCGCCACTAGCTGCACTCCGGAGGGACCGTTATCCGGATACGCGGCGCCCGAGATCTGGCCGGCATTGTATCTGCGCCAGGAAAGAGTGTAATCGAAAGCAACTGCAGCCAGCGAGCTGTTTAAAGAAGGAAAATCTTTTCCAGGACGTTCCACACCACACGGCCTAAGAAGAATCGCAGCTCGCGAGAATAAAATTCCCCAAGCTTCAAGGAAAGCAATTATACCGCAGCGAGAAACAAACACTGACGATAGACGCCCTGGTGGTATCGCACTCGTGTGAATGACGTCATCTACTAAAAATTTATCCCATAATCTGATTAAATTAATCGCAATCAATTGTCTGGTTTGTATTACGTTATTGCGAGGTACTAATTATTTAAAAAATACTAATTATTAAAAAAATATCTTATTTTGAATGAAATTCTCTTATATATGGACTGAAAGAAATCTTTAGCATTTGTAACTATAATCATACATAGAGAAATAATTACTGTAAATTATGACCAAGAAAACATATAAAACATTTTTTTATAAAATTGTACTATAATGTAAGTGATAATAACCTTATATACATGTTACTACTATCATTTTACTAGAAAAATATGGCTAGAAATAAAAATAACTATTAATAAGTATAATTAGAAAGAAAAACATCTTATGATGGTAACACTTTTTTTCTAAATAGAATAACTTCGAAGATCTAAAGATCACTTTTGTTTTCTACTTCAAAGATATTTCAAGTAGTGACAGTTACTGATTCACCTTCTATAAGAAAATTCCATTAAGAATGAGAAATTATATTTTTTACTATAACAATTAGAATATTTTATCAATAATTAGGACTCGATAACATCACCTCATATACAAACCAAATAACTGATCAATCTGATCAGAAACACGGGGTAAATTTCTATTTGGGTCTTCTCACGCGTATTCTCGTTGCTTCACCTCTTCGCGCGCACGACAGCAAGTGGTAAATTCATCCTCCTGTTCTCCGTGACCAATCGTTAGATTTGTATCGCGGGATAAATTGCGCGTAATAATCCAGCGGTGTCGAGCTTATATATCCTAATTTACGAAGCGACGACACTCCCCGGGAAGTAAGCCAGAAGTATCGGTAACACCACGAGGAATTCCTTTCTTCGCAATGGTACCTGTCGTCCCCTACCCGTGTTTTTATTACGCCATTACCATCGAGCCGCGTCCAACCGTAAAATATGCTTTGTACGGCGCGTGATGAACGGCGGCAGAAGAAAGCGAGAGAGAAAGCGGCCCGCGCGCAGGAGGGATAGGAGGAAGGCTTTTGGCGCTATGGGGATGGAAAACCTACCCGGCGGTGCCCTGGCTTGCGAGGTCGCGACCACAATCTCTATAATGGACTCGCTAAAGTGTATCCAGAATCTAGGTTCTCCGCGAGGAAACGGGACGGTGAACGGAGGGGGAGCAGACCCTTTCCGTCCATAGCTACGGACGCTGCATTATAATCGGCCGCCCCTCGCACTCTCGCCTCTCATCCAGCTGCATTTTATTCACAATATACCCGCATACGGGTCTGTACAATCGCGAATAAAGCGATAAGATGCCCGCGTAAATCCTGTGTATACAGCTAAACATGCACGGCTACCGTCGCGTCTAACGTTAGCGGGTTGCTTCAGAACGGTTCCCACCTTGGGAAGAAGCTGTAGCCATCTATTTTCGCGGACGCAATCATGCAGCACGGGAAAGTTGGGTCATCTCGACGTGATGCAAATTGGCTTGAGTATACGTTGAAAAGATGTGAAAAAACTGTAGAGAATTTAAAAAGTGGGACACAATTTCCTGAGGAGTCGTAATACACGAAAACCGTATACCGAAACGACCAATCTCCCAAAATACAGTTTTTTTTTAAATATTGGAATTGTTTTGTAATTGTTTGAGAGATTTCGACCGTGTTTATCCGTGTGGAATTAATGTGTTGAATTTCTCGTAACTGACCGTATAGTGTCGCCCCGTGTGTCGAAAAAAGCGCCTCATCTTGCGATTTCGATGGACCGTTACGAGGCGAGACTGCAGAAAGAAACTTCTCGCGTCTCGAGAGCGGCATTTTTTACTTCATGGCCGACAACGTCGATGCCTGGCTCTTGTTATGTATACGTGTATCAGCTTCACCATTATTCCGCTGTCGATCCCTGACAAGATAGATAGTGCCTTGATATAAGTGTAGCGTCCTCTTAGTTGGCGCGCCCGTACGAGAAATATGGTTGCTAAGTGATCGATAAGTGTACGGACCGTGATACGCGGCCATACGTTATGTTTCCCCAACGTCCATTCTTGTTTTCAGTTTTCTTACCTTCCCTCTCGATAATAATGTCTATGTTCTCGGCGGAACGTTTCCGGCGCGGTAGCGCATATAGCTAGAAGCCAGAGATATATATTTTATGTTATGACCAAACGCGGATCGTGCTGTCCGCGATGGCAGGTCTTGGAGAACGTGTTGCTATCAAGCTATACTCTCTTTGATAATATAATACATGCGTTCTCCCCAGTGTATCAAATCATCGAGTAACTTATGGAGATATATCTTGTGTGGTGCACATCGATTGGTGAGCAGATGGAACTTGTTCAATCAAATAGAAAAATCTTCGATCATTTTCTAAACTTATTGCGGTAATCATCGAGATATTGAACTGTGCTACAGAACTCGCGCATCGCGCGTATAGATTGACCAACTTTTTGTTATTAATATCTCAATAATTACCGTGGCAGAATTTATAAAATGATAGATGATTTTTCTGTTTTCAGTTCAATAAGTTACTTGCACACGAGCTCGGATAGCCTATATATCTGAATCAGAGCAGTTTCCATTATTACCATTTTGGTTTTCTGTTAAATTGAATTTTACATTGTAAAAAATCTTGCGTACACAGTAAACAAATGTTCCAAAAAGTCCAATCTAAATTGTCGAAAATAACTCACTCATATGTTCATTCGTTATTTATATTTTGTCTATACTAACTATACTAGTCTATACATGATGTAAATAACACACGAATGAACATACGAATAAATTATTTTCGACAAAATTTAGAGTGGACTTTTTGGAATATTTGCTTACTGTGTACACAAGATTTTTTACAGTGTATACGCGTCAAAAATATAAAATACTAACGCTCCGTTACAAATCCTGCAAGTGAAGTTATTGACGTTTGTATCGACCCGTGCGCTCGATCGGTCGGCGCATTAATCTGGCGCACGTTAGTGAGCTGTAGAGTAGGTCATGACACGACGCGTGAGTGTAGACAATAGCCACGTTCTGGAAGACTATTTTAAGAAGCGATATCTCGCGTGTACGTGACTGCGCACAGCGAGCGAGACTCGCTGTCCTCGCTCCGCGGCCAAGACAAGCGTCGTCGTCGCTTTGCCCACGTATTCGTTGTAATCACGCTGTTGTTCATCTCATTTTAGAAAAGAATAGCGCGAAAGCTAATGCGTCGAGACGCGGCAGCAAATATCAGGCCCGGGCAAGTCTGGTCGCGTCGGCTACGTGGTTGTTCTCCTCATTTTAGAAAAGCGAAAACTAGCATAGTGCGTCGGCGAGAGAACAAGCGTTCGCGCTGATGTTAGACACAATCACGCAAAGTTTTTGCAACCAACTACGTGAACTTTTGAGGTATCAATTATTGAAAATTGGCAAGTGATTGCACATGATGCAGTGCGACGAGCTCTTCAGGCTCGTCCAAAGTGGAGTCTCATCAATCTCAATCAATCAATCAATTAACCAGTCTCACAGTATTGCAATATATCCATCGTCCAGTCTTGCCACCGCCCGCCCGCCATTATCAAGAGATTGTCAGTTGACTCAGATCTTAAATGAGATTCCATTTTGGACGAGAACTCGCGCATTTATGTGCAAAATATCAGTAATTAATATCTGGAAACTTCACGTGATTGTTCGCTACAGGACTTCTCTATTCAGTTGAATATCGGGTGAAAAATCACCTGAATCCAGACACCCTGTATAAAAATTGTACGGGTACAAGCGGCTGTACACTGCAGCAACGCGCTCGTCAAGGCGCCACTTTTCCGAAGGCCACTTCGAGTATCAAGCACCGAAAGCAATGTCTCGGAACAACGTCGTACGACGATCCGACGATTGTCCCCTCGCATCCCCGATCGCGCAGACAGATTCGATTTTCCGGAGTTCCGACGTGGCAAGAAGCATCCGTCACCGCGAATCTAAATTCGCCAAAGTTTTTTGCCGCTGCACAATGACCTCATCCGAGCGTCGCGTGACGTCTGGTAAAGTTTGGAATAAAGAAGACGATAGGCGGGAAAAGAGCGAAAAGGCAGACGCAGGGCAAGAAGTAGATTGATTCCTAGCCTTGTCCCCCGAAGACAATTTGTACTCGACCTCGTACTCCACGATCGTCTCTTTCGTTCGCTCGTGAGCGGGAAGTAAAGCCCGGCTCTTTTTTCTCCATCCCGGCTCCCCTCCGCGCCGCCACGGGTCCGCCGCTCGTTTCGCCTCCTACGAAAGTCGGGAACAGGGAATCGTGAGATCAGCGGGGAGAGAAGAGACTCTCTCGCCCTATCATCCCCCTTCCCGCGTCTCCCCGTCCTGCGAAGCTACAAGACGGCATCGCGAGACTTACCCTCCGACATCGCGGTCATTAATCACCCGACAGCCTCGTGTAGCACCGTCAACGTGGCTTTGAAGCGGTGGCTTCTTCATCCCGATCCAGATGATCAAACCCGCCACCGGAAGAAGAGAAACGCGAATACAATCTGCCTAAGTGATCTCGGGCCGGCTTTCGCGGCGACGCATTTGTCGCGATAATTTGATATGTAAATATGCCCTCCTGAAACGCACAAAGTGTTGTTTTGCTCCGTGCCTATTACCGTATTGCGCTAAATATCTTCGAGTCTTCATTTTCACGTCACGTGGCGATCGCAGCGGGATTGTAAATATGTTGCTTCCAATAACACAATGCGCGACAAATGTATCGATAAAAATGCGGCGATACCTTAAAAAATCTCGTCCGTGTGAAGGTCGAGCCGTGCAATCGCGAAAATAGTGTTATAAAACCGATCCGCAGGAAAAGGGGCTCGAACTTTAAAAGTGCAGTAAAGCAAGGAGCCCGACGCAGCGGCGTAGTTTAGCCACGTGCGTTAACGATATCGCGTTTTAAAGCGCGTTAAATCGAACTGCCGCTGTTCTGACAGCCGCCAACCTCAGGAACGTTTCTGCGTCGCGTTTAACATCGTACACGATATATATCGTACTCCGCTTATGTCAAACTCGCGCTCCAATTCTTTCTCCCGCAAGGCCAGGGAAGAATGAGAAACGCTTGGGTATCGCGCGATATAAAGCCGAGCGAGAATCGGCAGGCAAGAGAATTTTTATTGATTGACACACGGAAAAAAGATCCCACTGTCGCATCATGGCTTGCTGAAAATGCGCTTGTTGCTGACTAAAAATTTATTGCTACAACTAAAACTTCGACTCTATTGTTGTTATAGTGAGAAAAAAATATTTAAAAATTTATTTGTGAGATATGAAGTTAATTTTTTTCACAGAAATAAATTTATACCCCACAAAGAAATTTCCAAGTATTCTTTTCTTACTATGCTGCATCAGTTTTATAGACAAATACATGTCTATACATGGCAGTAAAAATAGATGAGTGTGGTTAAGAAAATTATAAACGAAGTCCCTTCTTGGCATGTATAAAATTTGAAGCAATAAATATACAATACAAATATGCCTACTGGCAGCTATACTTTTAGCTATTCATATTGAAAAATGATTTAGGAATAACTATCAAACTTAAATAATAGTTATCAGATGCTTTGGCGAAATAGTTTCAACGAAACGTGTAGTTGAATACAATCAAATAGTTTAAGTACTAAATATTAACAATAATCTTAGCAAGGTTATTAAAGCTTGGTGACTGTTATCAATTTATGTGGTACGTGTTATAAAATAATTTGTAAAATAAAACCATATTGTTTAATAATACTTACCACATTATATAATAAATATATGAAATGGTACCAAATGCATTTGTCAAACTATTTCGTAATTATTATTAAATTAATTGGTATTATTTAACAAACCACTTAATTGTTACACATTTAACTGAATGAAAAATTTGGTTTACTAAATATTTTGTAATTATTAGTAAACGGTCGATAACTTATCATAATTGACTCTAATTATATCAAATATTGCATTGAAACGCTCAACTAGATGCATCGGTTAACTATTACAAGACTTTCTTTCAATGCATATATTACAACAAGATCTAACTATATTGAGAAAAAATATTTGAACATTTGTATTTACGGGATATAAAATTCATCCATAGAAATAACTCACAAATAATTGCAAGTATTGCATAATAAATTTGCAAGTATTTCTTTTTCTCATTCTACTATACACACTAAGAAATAAATACCTAAAAACTTATTTGTGGAATATAAAGTTTATTCACAAAAAGAAATTATTTATCTCACGAAACAAAAGTTTTATTTAACAAAAATAAACTTTATACCTCACAAATAAATTTTCAAATATTTTTTCTCAGTACACAGATTCTTGCTGCCGTGCACCCAGCATTCTTATTTCTGACACACCTAGTGGCCATGACCAAAGTCCACGAATACGTTCGAGACACCGGCGTGAATTTCGTGTTCCGATGATAATGGATTCTCCAACGGAAACTCGTACAATGCCCGTACTTTTAACGTGACACGATTTTAACTGGGCGAACGATACGAATAAAGCGCGCGATATCGATGGGCGATGATAAAGGAAAGAAAGGACTTCCATCGGTCGGAACAGGCCATTACTTGAAACTTGCTTCGCCCTCGAGAGCACAAAGTCTCGACGAGCATAGCGCATCCTTCCGTATAAGAGAAGGGGAAGGCCGTCTTCCAGGAGAAGCTCCGACGGATTAATTAAGTCTCTCCTAACGGTGTAGACTTCGCTGTCGACTTTTCTCATCCTCGTACCTTCTCTCCTCTTCCGAATTCGTTTCTCGAGCCTGTTCCTTCCCCGCGCGCTCGTGCACCCTGATGATTTTCCCTTTTTTCTCTCTCTCTCTCTCTCTCTCTGTCTCTCTCTATCTATCTCTCTCTATCTATCTCTCCACCGACTCCGTTGATCCTCCATTTAGCCGCTCCTGGATTCGGACCCTTCAATTTCGCGCCACCACTTTTCGAGCATTTAATATTTAATTCGAGCGCGAAAGGAGCGGCGAAGTTTTCCGGCTCCAGAGGACGGCCGGCTGCTATAGCGGATGGAGCAGGAACACCCGCGGACTGCTCTATATGCCGCGCGCCACTTCCTAACGTCGCCTTTAACGAGTCGACAAGTACCTCGCCGCCGCGTCACCTCTCGCGCTCCGCCGGTTTTCAGGCCGGTAGGCGCACTTTGCATTCCAAGGAGCCACGATGAGGGGCCGAGGGCATCGTCGAATGACGTCAGAGAATTCGGTGGATCGATTCTGGATGCCGACTGGATCCCGCAGCGAGGGTGTGCTCCTTTTTGCAAGATCGGTTGGTACGATTGTATTTATCAGCAATCCCGTTCTTTCTTTCTCTCGTATCTTGGAGCCGTCTAATGACAATCAGCGTCTGGAGCGATATCAACCCCCCACTGGATCTCACAAATGACGCGCTTTCTCTGCGCAGCGTGATAGGAAGACCTCATGAGGTGATCGTGGAAGGAGCTGATGAAAATAATCGGGTGCGTTGGAGCAAACTGCGAGCTCGTTCCATGAGGAGCTTGCTTCTCCGGCAAAGACTCACCCCGTAAGGATCCTAAACGAACTAGTTTCATTTTCGCGTTCGCGCGTAAAAATTCGCCGTTTCTCTCGCTCTCCTTCTCTCTCTCTCTCTCTCTCTCTCTCTCTCTCTCTCTCTCTCTTTCTCTCTCTTCCTCTTGCCTTCTACTCTTTCGATCCCTTCACAGCGTTTCGACCCTCGATGACTCGCGGGAAAGCTTTACGAAAGGCGGCGAAGAAACTCGGTGAGCTCGTGAGTCTCTCGAGCCTTAAGAGACGTTTCATTAACGCCTCGGAGGTTTGCGAGAGCTCGTCGCGCTCCAACCGAAAAGGTGTCAGGATGGAAGCGACTTCGTTGCGAAAGTCGCCGCTCAGAAATTCAATACTCTACTGTTTACACGGCGAGTGCAAACGACGGTCAGTCTAAAACGAACGACGTATTAATAGTCGTGGCCTGAAATTCGTTTCATGTGAGATGTGCTCGTCTCAAGTGAAATACTCAAATTTCAATTCAGAGTCAGATGAAAGTCTTTTAATTGAATTGCGACTATAATAAGGTATAAATATCGCATCCCGGATAGATAGGTGTACATAAATTTGATTTGAACTATATTTTGCATAGTCATTTTCTAAGCCACGCGGAAAATATAGGCTACATTTAACTTGAATACTTCGCTCCCTTCCCCTAATTTTATCCCCTTGACACTTGGTGATAATTTAAGTTTGGATGTTCTAAATATAAAAGGAACCCAGATAGTGTAATATAAAAAGCTATATTAATACTAAACTAGTGTAATATAAAAATCTGAGTGCAACTTTTAGAAAATTTGGAAAATAATTCCATTAATGTAACAAAAGAATTTACATTATTGCATGATATTAATTTCACAATTAATTCAATATATGCGTCTCATGAATGCAATTAAAACAATTGTAGAGTTTCCACTATTGATTGTCTCACGTCGTGATAATCAAAATGATATATTTAGGATATATCACGATTCAAAAACTTGGATTTAATTCTGAATACAAGCCTGAGTGTCTCACATGATTCAAGTGACAACTATTGATACGAGCATCGAATTTTTATTCAGAGTCAGAGTTCAGATTAGGCTTTTCACTTGGATTGCATGATACATGCAACACGTACACCTGTAACCGCGATTCCACTGAAAAGCTCACGTCTAACTCTGAACAGGGAGTATCTCACTTGAGGCAAGTTTCAAGCAATGACTATTCATGTGGACCTCAGACGCGAGGTTGTCTCTACCGATCGACGATGAAACTGATGACGATCTGTACGGGCTGATCGCCGTGCCACGTCGAGATCACTTTGGCGATTTCGCCGCGGCCACCGAGAGACAGCGAGAGAATCGTAAATCCGGTAAATCCGCGCACAACGCGGCAAACGGTGTATCGCCGTGAACGAAAATAAATATTCGGCCGTCGGAACGTCGCGTCGACGCCCGGTAAGAGGATCACGGACACTTTGTAATAATGATTCACGCGAAATCGACGTAATCCCTTATGTAATATCCCAGCTGTCGCGACCGAAGTGTTAAAATTCCTGCATCCCAGCCAGCGGACTCAGCCAGCCGTAGCCCGACGCCGGAAACTTCATACATTTTCCATGGTCCGCTGATTCCCGGATTCACCAGCGCGCATTATCGCGCTGATGGCGGCTACTTCCACTCCATCTCTGTACATCCCGCGTCCCCGTCTACTAGGGCGCCGGTGGTGTCTTTGTCCTCATATTTCCAAATCCGATGTTTCGAAAAAAAAAGAAGGAAGAAACATCGCGTTGCGGGGGATATCTCGCGGGGTGATATCGTTTTTCGACCGTAGGCCACCGACGATGAAATTCCCGAAACATTTTTGCGCCTAACCTTCTCGGGATTTTTATGTAAAAATTGCTCATTCAACATTTATCTACATACACGAAGAAAATATATATATCTCTTCTTTTATGTATTGTAAGAAGAGTGCAGTTTTCAATTTTACTGTGTAATCTATATTCTGCTAATGCAAGAATATAGATTGTCAGTAAGATCTTCAATTTGCTGCTCTGAACACTTCTGGAGACATAACTAACTTAAATAGACGAGAACAAATGTAATTGGTATCTCTGGTAATGCATGTTTGTTAAAATAATGAAATTGTTAAAATGACAAACGGTGAGACGTAATTTGTTCGACCTGTCGTCTAACGGTCGTCAAACAGCAAACGTGCTTTTGTTCTGAGAACCGAGCGATTTTCTCAGTGCGGCAGAGCAGCAATCTGTGTGGTAGCTAGATTCCGTTGTAACATGCAGATGTCTAAAAGTCTAAATAAACACCAGTGGGCATATATTTGTGCTGTGACACCGATGCGACAGGAACAAAAGTTTCAGTTACAGAGCAGTGAGTTTGTAGTTACAGCAGCAAATACATTTTGAGCGAGCCGCGATTGCCTTTGCGCGGCAGTGAAATCTTTTCTTTTTTTTCCTTTTTCTCGTCGTGTAATCATCGTTATTCAATAGCGGCGCGATAGTAAGGGGAATCCCATAATGACTTCGTAATGCTAATAAAGCTCTGGCTGGGTTTCCCGACCGGTCGCGCCGTCGTTTTCCCAGCGGAAGAGTGCTACACTCAATTAAACTTGCTCGAAATCAAGACTGGGACCGGCCGGCCGCACCGGCATCAGCACGATGGCACATCTCATTCGTAAATTCGCTTTTTGCACGCGGCGTGACGCGAATAATTTTCCGGCGACCCTTCGCGCCGTGAGTCTCTCTCTCCCCTTCCCCCCCTCTCTCTCTCTCTCTCTCTCCCACCCGCTATCTCTCCCTCGTGCCCTCGCGGTTCGGATCGATATTTGTAATTCATCATTTGTATGCAGCGCGATAGAGGGCGGCCGACGCGACGGTGCGGCCGATGCGTCCGCTTCAAGGAGAAATGATCCGCCGATGTCCTTGGAGTAGTCCGCGGGGAACGAGGCGTGAAAAGCATAGGACGAGATAGGGAGGGACGTAGCGAGAGAACGGGAAAGAGCGGGCAGAATGCAACGGGCAGAAATTTCCGCTGCGTCGTCGTATCCCGAAGATCGCGAGGGATACGCCACGGTCCTCTGTCTTTGCCCGGTGCGAAAAAAAGAGAGAAATTTAATTTCATTAGCCATTCACATCGACACAATACGGCGTGGCGCGGGGTACATCCGCGACGCCGAGGGGCGAATTAAATAAACGCGAGGAGGTGGGGGGATAGCCGAGCACACCGGACGTTATTCGAGAGAAATGCATCCGTACTGCATGCCCGGGACGCGTTGGTCGCCAGCTCTTGCGCGTGTTACGTGACGTTGCACGCTAACGCGTAACATATTTAGATGTTAATATTTTAATCGGCCAGCGGCGCTTATACACACCCGGAACAAATTAGTATGGATACGTCCCCACACAACCCGACGAGATTATTCGCTCGGCGCGGTGGGGAGCGAGAGATAAAATTTACCTGTTTTTTCCTTGTTTTTGTTACAAGCACGTGTTGTTTTTCGGTATTATATGTATGTATAATATTATATGTATGTATATGTCCGAAATTGACCGCGCGCTCTCCGATACCCGCGTCAACGCTCGTCGTGAGTTCTTTTATGCACTATGCGAACAGTTCGAGGTCGACTAGAAATTGATCTCATTTGATCAGGTTGATTCCAATCAGTCGTACACGGAGAGAATTTCACTGTAAAATTCACTATTTTGTAGCCGAGGAATACTATCTACTATTACTAATAGTAACACTATAGCAAAAATCATCATCCTTTCGTTTCATCTATGCTACTTATGTTTTAGGAACTGAAATGTGCCGTCAAAACACTTGCTATGTTCCTAGCAGAATTTATTATGTTACTTGGCAAGACAAACCTTACTGACAGTATATTCCTGGACTACTGGAAAACATGTAGTAAAATTGGAAAGAATATATGAAAAGAAAACTATAATACTTTCTCCAAGTATAAGGCTTGTACAAGACTTGATGTTAACACCCTTCAATTTACAATAATATCCTAATTGATACTCGTTATTAATAAGATCCTGATTGCCATGTTATGTTACATATCTTATCAGGACTTGAGATAATAATACCTTAAAAGAAAAGGTATGCATAAAAGAAAAATATCTAAAAACTAGTAATTTATTTGGTGAGTACCAATAAGAATTTACTTAGACCTAAGTTTTTCTATTTAAATAGAAAAAGCAATTGTTTTTATGAGAAGCTTAGGTTTAATACATATTTCCTAAAAAAATGTATATTTCAAAATATATAATTTTAAAAAATATTTTATTTATTAGTATATATTTATTAGTATATATTCGTCGAATGAATATTTTTTGTTTTTTAGACATTTTTGCTATTAGTGCATATGGAAAAAATATTACAGTAAAACGTATGAGCGTTAAAATAATATTTCCTTTTACAGTGTTCTTTGTGAAGCTTTGTAAAGCAGGACTATACTCTGAAATTGTAGTATAAATTACTACAAAAATAATAAATTTGAAGATCTACCTGGTATACGATGTAAAAAGCATTCATAATACATTATTCTATACATACATGATAAAATAAAGTAGCAGTAAGAAGTCAAACGCGTGTATAACATCTTTAAGCGAATATACAATAACCTATAATTCTGTATGGAGCACAATTGAAAAAATCTCTCCGCGATTTTTGTCGCAATACTTTCCCTGCGTACGAATCAAATAACTGATGTTGGGATCAACCCGATCACGGACCATGGAATAAATTTCTAGCCGGGATGTTCATTTCGCTCGTCCGCGTAGGTAGCGGAATACGTTGTCCCCGGAGACGCCGCGGTCCCCGGTTTCGCGCTCGATGTGGCTCGATGAAGAAATTTGTCCGGATGCGGTGCGTCTAAATCGAGGGAGACATCGTCGCTCTCGCTTGCTCGCACGCGCGCGCGCGTGCGCGACATACACAGGTCCATGTTCGTTCTCCTTTCAGCGTCTCGAGAGCTGAACACTCTCGTCGCTCAATTTGTATGTTAATTCGCGAGTGTTTGTCGGACAGCGGTCCGCTTAATAATGTCATGTTTATTCAGCGATGATATCGCTGTGGGCACCGAGGTGCGCGACACACTCGCAATCGGTGTCACTGGCTACTCTCGCACCCCTCGCGCAGGGTGAGAAAAAAGAGTCGACCCATAATTATATCTCTTTTTGCGCCCTCAGGCAACATCGTCGGCCGTTCCGTACAAAAATCGCCGCGCCGCCGCTCCTCGTTTGCATAAATACGGCACCGTGCACGCCGTACGTACGTATGAGGCGAGATAAAAAGTTACGCACGAAAAGTAGGAATAATGGCAGCGGCCGGCGACGGGGCGGCGAGCTAAAGCGTGCGCGCAATATGACAAAACACGGAAATGATATTTATTTAATTGCGGGCCGTTATGCGCTCGTTAAACGCATTAGCGGCGCGCCGCGCTAAGTCGGGCTGCGGGAATTTCGCCGCGGCGCAATCGGAATGGGCTTCATTTCACGACTTCATCAATTTTTATTAGGACCGCGTTACGAGCGCACTCATATCCCCTTGTAAAAGCAAACGAACGAACACCGCCTAAAACTCGATCAGATGCCAAGAGGAAAAAACGGTTGATCTGACTAAAATTATAGTCATTCTCGCCCCAGGCATATTTTTTCGCAGTAAAATGGTAATAGTAACATACGCATAAGGTTATTATTACTAGAGTGGAATTTAGTAAAAAAAAATAGTTTTCTTTCTGTCATTATAGTTACAAATATTTTTTTCTCAGGGAGCATCCATATACATTGAAAGAAAAAAAAATATCTAAAAATTAGTAAATTTTTATTTGGTGAGGACTAACAGCATATTTACTTATACTAATGTGAAATATTTTCCAAATAAGAAAATACATTTTCTTAAAATCTTAAGAAAACTTTAGTTTTTCACAAAAATAATTATGTACACTAAATAAAATTTGCTATATTAATAAAATTTTATTTAAATAAAATAATTTAGATTTAAGTAAATATGCTGTTAGTATCCATCCCATAAAATAAATATTTATTAATTTTTAGATATTTTTTTTCTCATTGTACACTGAAAGAAGGATGTCGAAACCAAAATAAGATTAATCAGATATTTGGTAATTGCAATAAAAAAATTTAATTACCGCTATTTTGTTTTGATTAGTGACTAACAAGTAAACCTACCCAAAAGTTACACTCCGATTTTTTCCAATTTCATACAAATGTAGAAGTACAAAAAATATTTCGGTTGGAACCTCGACTAAAGAAATTTAGAATTCGTGTCTGAGCTATGCTGATTTTGTTAAAATTATTTAACTTTATCTTGTATTCAATTTTATTTCTTATACATTTTTATTATACTTGTTGATGATGGGAGTAAGAACATTAAAAAGCTATAAGTTGTCCGTGAAACTCAAAGTGGACCAAAATGAAAAAAATATGACCTAAATATTTTTTGTACTTCTAAATTTGTGCTAAATTATAAAGAAACCAGGTATACCTTTTAGGTAGATTTACTTGTAAGTAAATATATTACTGAGAAAATAAAACATAATAGCGGCAATTAAATTTTTATTGCATTTTATAGGAGACTAAAGAGACTTCTCAACAAAACTAGTAGGTTAAAATAAAAAAAGTTGATAAAGTCTTCATAGTATTAAAGTAGCCATTAAATGATGTACTGAAGGCAAAAGAGAATACGGTCATAATATTAGCAATCATAATGTCTTTTTCTGATACTTCACCGATACTTCATAGCGCATCGGTAGCACAGAGCCAAAAACGCAAACTTTTCCTGCAACGGAAACCCGTCAAATTCGGCCGGAGCGTTTCACCTACCTACCTACCTACCTATCTACCTACCTACCTACCTACCTACCTACCTATCTACCTAGCTAGACTACTACCGTCCCCAGAATCGATAGCGCCGATGATCAGCGGGAAATCGTAGCCAAGGGCTTCTCTCTCCGACACACAAGAGCGGAGCGTCGTTCCCCGGGATCGCGCGCGGCGTCGCTCCCGCAAACAATCCAGCAGGCGTCCGACCAATCCCAAAGCATTCCGATCCCTTTTTTATGCCCGAGCGTAAACCCGCCTGATCTAGAGCGGAACCAATGAACTCTATCCGGCGCATCACTCCTACCAATCTACTTCCCCCGCGGCTATCAAAGCAGGATTCCTCTCCCTCGCAACTGAACGCGCAAGCTGCCTGCCTGCCTGCCTGCCTGCCTGGCTGCCTGCCTGCCTGCCTGCCTGCCTGCTTGCCTGCCTGCCTGCCTGCCTGCCTGCCTACCGGCGTTCTCGTGTATGCGAGAGAGAGTGGTAGGTACTCGAGCGAGTAGAATTACCCGACCGGCGCGTCGGGCTTCTGGTACCGCAGGCTTCATCCATTCGTCGCTCGCCACCCTCCGGCCCTCCACCCTCTTCCGCCGCCAACCCACCCCCGTGTCCCCGCTCACCCTCACAGCCGTCGAATGCGAGCCGCTGAATGTCCGCGGAACACTTTTGTGCGCGAGCGACCACCCGTAAAAACGCGGGAAACAAGACACTGCCTATATTGGATCCGCTATTCCGCGACGCGTCGCCCATCGTCCCGTTATCCGGCTACGCGCGGCAATTGTCCGCCTGCGCTGGCCGACGCGGCCGAGGTTACTTCCGTCGTTCGGAATTACGTGTTGCGCGAGCTAATTGTGGCAAATTGCGGGACCGCGCGCGTGTGAGGGACTTGATGCAAATAAAGAACAAAGTTAAGGCGACCGGACTTCCCAATCCGGAACACTTCGTAAATGTGTGAAATGAAGAAAGATCCGAAAATTATTTACACGAGGTATAAGCGTGAAATACTTTGTTTTTCATCAGGAAATTTTTAAAAATCCTTTCAAACGCGATAAACCGGAACACTTTGGCCGAATTCAGAGTAAATCGACGTCCCAGACAGAATTCGAAAAATTCTGGGACACAGAGTGCAAAACTGGGACGGGAAAAACGAGACGCGTCTGGACTTTAAAGAAGAAACGAAAGCGGAAGCTTATTTGCCGTGACATATGTGCGACGTTGCGTATTTCTGAAGCGGAAAGATAACGCTTGGGGGAGAACCATATCATCGATCGACGCTCAATAATGTGTACGTCCAGAACTGACAGTAACGAACGGGAAGAGCGTTCCTTAGGGCGACGCGCGACAATCGGCCATGAGATGGGTCGGTGACGTCCCACTCGGTGTAACGAGACTCCTTGATTCGCCCCGGGGTGAATCAGCAATCTTTCGAAAAGTATCGCCGGGTCCTTGGCGCTCGTTGCTGCGGGGAATCGGCAGGCCGCCCGTTGCTTTTATCGCGGAATCTCTCCCGACAGAGTTCATTAAGTTCGTTACGTTCGCTACGCTCGTTAATATAGAGAGTTAGAGAGAGAGAGAGAGAGAGAGAGAGAGCGTCGTGGGCCGAACGAAAATTCCCGGCGCCTTTAATTAGTGCCGGCAATAAGTAATTTCACAACGGCACGGACCGCGTAATAAGCAACTGTGTCGGCGCGCGCCGCGTCCCTTGTCCCCGGAATATATGTTGCCGTAAATGCACGGCGTTATTCGTCATTACAAGTTTGCAGAATGCATCGAGTTAATTAGCGAGGACTTTGTCGTTGCCTCTTCTGTGAATCTTCGAGCCCACGACGCGGAAACATGAAAGGGGGCGTCCTGTCGCTGCCGCGCGCGAGCAGGTAGATAGACATCCGGGGACACTTTGTCCTCAAGTTTCGCCCGACAATTCGTCGCGCTCTCCTCCCGTAACATATAAAATCAAGCCGAAACGCGTTATGTATTCATCAACTTCCGCCAGTTTTATTTTTCGCGCCCCCGCAGGACTCTGTTCTAGTCCAGACGATCCGCTCCGCTTAGTTGGCGCAGCGGTTTATGTCGGCGGACCGTATTATAAAGCTCTTCATTACACTAACTCGAGCCGGATCTCCGTAAGGAGAGATAGGTACCCATTCGTCCCTTTTTATCCTCTTCTTTCATCCGCGCTCTCGTCGTCGTCACCTAAAAGGAAACGAGCCCAGGCTCCGCGGCTCAAGGCGAGAAATCCTTGATTAGTTCGCCCGGCCTGGCCTCTCCCTCCCCCACCCTTTCCCTTCCTGCCACCTTTCTCTTCTCGCAAGAGATACGATCTTCTCGCGAATTTCTGAAGTATCATGTTTCCTTTCGTCTCGCCCCGTGAGACTCGATCCTTTGATTCTCTGAGAGCCTTTCAACACCAACTCCTGCGAAAGCTCACTAACTACGGCGCAATGCCTGAGTGTGTATATATATATATATATATATATATATATATATATATATATATGTGTGTGTGTGTGTGTGTATGTGTGTGTGTATGTGTGTGTATATATACATGGCAGTTTAATTACATTCCACACTCGAAACATTCGAACCTTCAAAAATATCCGGGTGTCAACGCGAACGACGATTATAGAGCCGAAAAGAAGATCCTGTCCGCGTCGTGGAAGGAAATCTCTCGCCTCCCTCCTCCCTTCTCGCGCTTCCCGTCAAGCGTTTAGCAATCTGTAGATTGCTCCATGTTCTTCCGTCCGCACATAGCGAGAAATGTTTTCACTTGTTCGCACTTCCAAATACAAGAATGTACCAGATCCTCATAATCACCACGGCGTGAAAAAGTTGGCGATGGAAAATTTACAAGCTTCTTGATTGCATTTTTTAAGCAAACGCATTGTCGTGAATTAATCATTCAACTTACAGCACATGATAATGTAAATTCTTTGTTATATTGACGCAGAATGACACATTTGCTGACAGTTACTCGGACAGACAAATATACATAAATTTGGCAGCAACTTTACAATCGATTTGTAATAGATACGGCTGATATAAGTACTTCATATGTCAGTCATATTTATCACATAAAATCACGAAAAAATGCAAAAAATGCAAGAAAATGGTGAAAACTTGCTCCAAACAATGTTATGCAGAGCGCAATGCGAAAATCCGAGTGCAACAATAGGTGTTAAATGGAAGTAAAGCTGGAAGTAGGATCTAAATTTCGACTCGAGTAGACTTCAAAGGTATCAAAATAGACGTTAAATGAAACATTAAAAGTCGAAAGTAGGGTCAAAATTTCGACTCATATTTTCATATTACATAGTACATTATTTTGAGCAAATTTTGATGATTTGTTTCACATTTCTTTCGTATTTCTATTCCGTCATTCCGTAGTAAATATGAATGCTGTACGAATCACTCAGACCAACTAACAAAGTTGACTGCCAAATTTACGTACAGCTGTCTACCTGGGTAACGCGTTCTCTGCCCCGGCCACCCTCTACTCGCGATTGCGGACTTCGCTTTTCTTCCAATCCCCTCGATTCTCTCGATATTATTGAACACACGCACGCACACACAGAGGTCCGCCGCGCATTTCTTTCTTCGCAAACGCGGCCGTGAGACCGTCGCGTCTCGCACATAAGTTCGACGTCGGCATCCCGACCAACACCGACCTGGTCGCAGGGCTGCTGCCTGCCGCAGTTGATTTCAATCCACCGTTTCCCCGTCTCCGTCGCCGCGCGCGCTCGCAGCAGTCGCCCGAGCCGCACCAACCCTTATTCCTATCCAGGGGAGATTTCAATGGAAAGTTATAGGAAATTCACGGTGGCGGCGACAAGAGCCGTCGGTGTCGGTGAGAGTCAAACTGGTAACGTCTGCGGACCATTGTCGAGCACGCCTAGCTGCCGACAGTCGAATGCCGACACTCGACACTGGCAGACGGCGACGACGACGACGACGACGACGACGATGACGACGACGTATTGTACGATCCAGCTAGAGAGCTGAGCGACGAGGTGGAGGGAAACGCGAGGGTTGCAGAGCAGCCGAGAACCATAATCCAAGATTAGAACCCATACCAGCTACCTGCCTTGAACGCGGCAGTGCAACGAGTGTAATCGCAATTTGATATCAGCACATGCTTGTGCCGATGCCTGCGCCATCCTGGACGCGACTGACCCACCCGTTGCTCTTCACATTATTATAATTGCGATGCGCTTCTCGTTAATTGATAATCAACGTTCATTATCGGGCGCAACCTGTTCGTTTAGCCCTTCGTGTGGCAGACACAAAAGAATTTGAGGACAGGAAACACTGTAAATGGTCGTAAATAAAGGGGTTCTTTATCAATTTTATTTAAAAAAATAACAAGCGTTATCAACAAAACAATTTATTGGTCTTTTATGTAAAAGTTTAAAGATTATTTATAATTTTATACAAAAAAATATAAATATTTGTAGACTGTACAGTTGGCGCCAATAAATGATACATCAAAGATGCACGTTCGCTTGATAACATTCACCTTTCTGGTCATCTGAAAGCAATCATCCAAAAAGAATCTGTAATTACATACTATTGACTTTCGCGTACCATGTACAAACATTTTAACTTTTCCACAAATTTTTATTTTTGATTGTAAATTAAAACAAATTATTTTGTGCGAAATAAATTTTCTTTTTAAGTCATGTAATTCTTCTTTTCTATAGAATTTTGATATTTCCATACGTGGTACGATAACTAATAGTATGTAATTGAAGATATTTTTTAGATATTTGCTTTCAGATGAACCGAGAAGGTGAAATGCTGTCAACTAAACGAGAATTTTTTGCATGCAAGCGCTTATTGGTGCCAACTATATAACTTACATATATTTATATTTCTCTTTCTACAAAATGCTAAATAATCTTTAGAGTCTTATATAAAAGACTAATAAATTGTTTTATTGATAATGCTTATTATTTTCTTTAAAAAATTCATGAAATATTCCTTCATTTTTGATCGTCTGAAATAGTGTCCCCTCCCCTTGTATTTGAAGGAAACAAATTGTTAAATAATTTAAATAAAGTAAATAATGTTTCTTGAATGTAATTATATTATTTGCAAAATATCGTTTTGAAAACATATGTTCACTGATTTTTGGTATCTTATGGCATCGTAAGTACGTGCGAAAATGAAGCGGAGCATCCATCAATATGAGACGAAAACAATAAGGAACAGTTACTATCACGACATCGAATCTTTCTGCAAAAACTATTTCTTTCTATCTCCGTCAAATGAAAAACCCTTTTGCATGGTGAAAGTACGTGCAGAAAAATGACAGCCGAAAATAAAGCGGAGCATCCCACGTGATCCGGGAGACGATGCAGAGCGAAATAGTCAAATTTCATATCATTTTCGAAAATACATCTTTGCGAACGTGAAAATTACTTAAAAAAACTGTAAGATATTATTCCAAAATGTGCTTTAGAAGCTAACACTATATGACCTAAATAACCTGCAGTAACATGACTGACTTTCTGCCAATGCGCGAGAATCCGACATTCTTACAATGCTAAGTTGGATCTAATGTTATGAACGCGACTTTGGGCTATTACAAAATTATTTTTAAGATTCTGGACGTGTTACTGAAGGAGTAGAGTGACATTAACGCACATTGTGATCCAAGAGACAATGCTGAGCGAAATACGCATACTTCACATCATTTCCGAAAATACACCTTTACAAACGCGAAAATTTCTTTAGGAAACTTTAAAAAATTATTCCAGGCTAACAAACTCGTCTTAGTAAATTAGCGAAGACTCAAAACAATTCGATTCGAATCTCGGCTTAATAATTTTGTTGAAATACAAAACACATCGGTTTGAATATCGGCTTAATAATTTAGCGGAAACACAAAACACTTCGGTTGAATCTCGGCTTAATGATTTAACGGAATATCAAAACACCCAGGTTCGATCTCGACTTAATAATTTAGCGGGAAATCGAAACATTTCGGTTCGAGTTCCGGCTTAATAATTTAATTTGTTATCTTTAATTTGTCGAAATTTAATTTGTCGTCTTGTCAACAACAAACGCGTATGCATAAGAAAATATCTCCGAAGAGATAGTATGTCGTATATAATACGACATAACAAGTTATAAAGTATATCAGTATATATAGAGCATATATAGAATATATATAAAACATGTATAGAGCATAAAAAAAAGCATATATAACATATAAAGAGCAAATAAATATGACATGTTGAAATATATCAGTTTAATGTATCATCAAGAAATAATCCGACGAGAAAGAAGCTTGCCGAGTCGAAATTTCAATTGGCTATTGTTATGCAAGAATGATCAAATTAAAAAAATTATAAGCTTTTATTAATGGATACGTCATTCACATCTTTTTAATCCAAACCAACAAAACAATTCAAGCCTATGATGCTTGAAATGAACTAAGTTTTTTTATTTTTTACTAGTCGCGTATTTTTGCACATTTTTCTAAAGATTTAGCTAGTCAATACTCTTAAAGAAATGGAAATGCTTGACTCGTTGAACTATTGCGAAAATCTCAGAGCTAAATTCTTTGGTTGGATCATTCTTACGTAACTCCGGCGAATTGCAAATTCCAATTCTTACTTTACTTTCCGTCGGACCCAATGCGATTTACGTCTACGTGCATGCAATCTACGTAAAGTGACGCTTTGTATCTACTATATGAGCGTCTAAATTGAGCGCTCACCATTGCGCGTCGTCCCACGGTGTCCAGAGTCCATCAGCCATTCTGTCGCTGCATCTGACATTGCAATAGTCCTCGCGTCCCACGTCGTCTGTAATTCACTCCCAACCGCGGTAATCTAACGGAGGTTACACGAAAAATCCCGTCCTTCTTGGGGGATACACTCCGAGTTACGAATTGCGTATGAAATATCGCAAACTACGTCTTTGAGGAAATGTCGGCCTTTCGGATAAACGACGAGTATATGCGACGAATTCAACAACGGTCCGATCGAGTTGTAGTGTATCGCTTTGATACACGCGCGACACGAATCGCTTACGAAGAAAACAGAATCCGCAAGCGAAAGAAACACACGACGCAAATCAAAGGCCGATCTCGCAAAATCTTTCGACGCGTAGGTGAAGTAATTTGTGCGAGATTCTCACGTACGACACCGAATATCCCTAATGTAACGTTTCGATGGTGCAGCGTAGTAGGCTGCAATACAGCTCCGCAATATTTTTGCGGGTAACAGCTTCGCAATATTTTTGCGAAGACAATTCCACAATGCTTTTGCGAATAACAACTCCGCAATATTTCTGCAAAGTTCGCTCGTAACTCTTCTGCAAATACAATTCAGTGACATTCGCAAACCTATCAAATTAATAATCGCGAACGCGAGCGTGAATGAAAAATAAAAAAACTATGAAAATTGTGACGATAGAGATAAATATTCTGTTTAAAATTCAAAATGTAGCTTCACTCGAAATGCAAAGAAATCAAAAGTATTGAAGTATATTCAAAATTCACGCGAAAAAAATTTTAGCGCGTGAAATGTCTGTCTTCGTTCGATGGAACTTATCGCGCGCCGCGTAAGTAAACAAACAACTGTTCGTATGTCTGATTTGTGTACATCGCGTTTTTCGCGAGGGATCAACGCTCGCTGGCATTGTCTCTATTGTGTCCCGCGTTAGGAAACTCTAACTCTAAGTGAAAAATTCAAACCTAAAAATTTTTCGACGATCGTGAAATTAATTTTGCGAGCAGTTTATATAATCACATTAGATCGCTTCGCGTATTGAAATGCAATCGCGATTCAAGCTCATGCGAGAGAGAAAACCGAGAAAACTGATAACCGGTGGAAGATCTATGACGCGGGTGACGTGATTGCGTATTTCCTGTGGCGCAATCCTTTTGCGCGTTGGCGCACTGTTCGAGACACCTGGAAGATCACATTCAATAAAACTGAATAATTTTACAAAATTTTGAATGTCCAGAGCGTATATTCAATACTTTAAGCATCTACTTTAAGCATCTACCAGATAGTGTTGGGATTTGATTTATCAAAATTTCCTTCAACAAAAATCGTTGACCAATCAATAATCTAAGTTAATCAATTAATAAATATATATACATTGGGAGAAAAATACTTGAAAATTTATTTGCTTAATTTATGTAAAATATGCATTATCACTAATATTATTATTTGAAAAAGCGATCTTCCAATTGTTTCGAGCAGTGTAATTTTTACTGGACGGCACGTACACATACTACAACTACAGCAAAATAAATCGCATTAATTCGATAAGCATGCACTACATCAAAAGACTTTTTATCTTTCTAATATCAATATGTTTCTTGTTTTGACTCACCAAACCGCCAATCAGGGTAGCCATATTCTACTTTCGTTTCTGGAACAGAAAAATGCCATTTCGCCGATTAGATTCGTGCATTGATGACAATTTGAGTGAAGAAGTTTGAAGGATTGAAAAAAAAATAAACGCGATATTTTTCACGCTGGAAGAATTTTTCGGAATGCATTCACACTTGGAATATTCCACTTTCCTTTTTCATGACGTTGCAAATAAATCTCTTAATCAGAACAAATCAAAATTTTTCAAGTGGATGTTACTCAGAAAAAATTCTCCCCGCGTGTAATTACGATTTAACGTAATCTTTAATTCGATTCAAATTATCTCGATTTCGAGCAAGAGAATTATCAATCTTGTTGGATTTCTAATTACAAATGAATAAATTAATGAATAAATGAAATTAATTAATGAAGCTCACCTTCAAGCTAACCCCGCTCGGCCCGAGCCAGATCCTCCGGCGCAGCAGCCCCTAAGAGTCGGCTAGTCGTTTGCTTCGTCACTGCAACAGAAAGCAGATTTAATTTAGTATTACACACGACAATGGAGGCATTAAAGAACTCGATTTCAAACAAGAGAATTTCCAGTTTTATCGGATTTATCGGAATTATGAATTCAAATTAGTAAAACTCACTTTTGTGCCAGACCCGAGCCGGATCCTCCGACACAGCATCCCCTTAGAGTCGAGTGCTCGTCTCTGCAATAAAAAAACAGATTTAATTGAATATTAATTAATTATACGATGATGGAGACATTAAGGAACTCGATTCTAAACAAGAAAATTTTCAGTTTTTTCGAATTTCTAATTATAAATACAAATTAGTGAAGCTCACCTTCGAACCGACTCAGACAGACCTGAGCCGAATCCTTCGGCACAGCATTCCCTGGGCATGGCATCCCCTAGAGCCGCGTAACTGCGTCTGCTCTATTGGATCTCTGTGACAGAAATTTAATTTAATTTAGTAATTTAATAATTTAGTATTAATTAGTTACACGCAATAGCAAAACGACGAAAAGAAATTGTCGTAACGGCATGCTCGAGTTCCTTCCCAATGCGCAATAAGAAATAATTAAATCATAGCTGAATAAAGAAGTAATAATTAATTAATGGATGATGATATTAATATCTCGGCAACCGTATAATAATATCCGGTAGTATCAATTAATTACACACGACAGCAAGACGAGATTTGGAAATCGTCGTAACGGCACGCTCGAGTTGCTTCCCAATACGCAATAAAAATAATTAAATGATAACCGAATAAAAAAGTAACACTCGAATAATAAATGGATGATGATAATATTTGATCGGTATTGAGGAACTCGATCGCGACGTTTCTTTATCTAACAAGTAAAAAAGTAAATGAAACGCGGTAATTACCCGCTGCGGTAAAATCCACAACACCTGCTCGCGTGATAAGTACGCGTCTCAAATCGTGTTAATTATTGCCTTAATTGTGGTGAAGTCAAAATGCAATATTAAAAATCGGCGCAAAATAATTTAGGAAATTACGCGGCAGCTCTCACGATGCGCTCGTCTCGGCGGCTGATAGCGTTATGGCGTGACGCGCGCCTGGCCGTGCCCCCCCCCCCCCCCCCCCCCCCCCCC
>NW_022639474.1:1848037-1878529 GCF_010583005.1 Odontomachus brunneus
GCCACTCAGTCAACGGCCCGAGCGGCCGTTACGACGGTCGGTTTACCTAGCATTTGTGGAGTTAGAGCCTAGAGTTTTTGTTAGAGCTATTATCCAGGTATTGTTATTACCGATTATTCGATCATCATTATTTCGTTATTATCCACTCACGGATATTATCACACGATTGTCTAGCAGACATTACCTTGGTAGCATATGTTAGTTTTATATACGTTTTATAAACGTATGTAACGTTTTATTATCGTTTGTAAAACATATCGAAAACGTTTCTTAAACGACACGTGCTACTTGGGTATTATCACTACTATTTAATATTCGAGTATATTACTTCTTTATTCAGATCTTATTTAATTTATTCGGTTGTTATTTAATTATTGCTATTACGCATAGGAAAGCAACTCGGGCGTGTCGTTACGAAAATCTCTTTACCTCGTCTTTAATCAGTTATTATTGCCATTACCCAGTTATTATTATTCATCCTTATTACTGATTATTCGATCATCGTTATTCAGTTATTATCCGCTCGACAATAATGTGATAATATTCGCGAGTGGATAATAACGGAATAACGATGATCGAATAATCGGTAATAACAATGATTAACAATAACTGTGTACCAGCAATAATAACTGATTAAAGACAAGGTAAAAAATTGTCGTAACGGCACGCCCGAGTTGCTTTCCTATGCGTAATAGCAATAATTAAATAATAACCGAATAAATTAAATAATAATCGAATAAAGAAGTAATAATACTCGAATATTAAATGGATGCTGATAATATTTGATCGGCATTGAGAGAAACTCGATCGCGATATTTCTCTATCTAACAAGTAAAAAAGAAAATGAAACGTGGTAATTATCTGTCGCGGTAAAACCCGCAACATCTGCTCGCGTGAGGAGTACATGTCTTAATTTGTCTTAATTATCGCATCAATTGTTGCAAAGTCGAAACGCGGCATTAAAAATCGATACGGAATAATGTAGAAAATAACGTGGCCACTCCCAATGTGCCCGTCTCGACGGTTGAGAGTGTCATGGCGTGACGTTCGAGCACGTGCTCGCGCACGCGTGTTTACATAACTCGGCCGCGCGCCCCAAACGCCGCTCAGTCAGCGGCACGAGCCGGCCGTTACGACAGTCCGTTTACCTAGCCTTTGTGGAGCCTAGAGTTTTTGTTAGAGTTGTTACTCAGGTATTGTTATTACCGATTATTCGATCATCATTATTTCTTTATTATCCACTTGCGAATATTATCACAGGATTATCGATCAGATATTATCACTAACATTTAATATTCGAGTATTATTTTTTTACTCGGTTATTATTTAATTTATTTGGTTATTATTTAATTATTGCTATTACGCATAGGAAAGCAACTCGGACGTGCCGTTACGACAATTTCTTTACGATTTCTTCGTCTTTATTCAGTTATTAATGTCGTTGCGATAAACAATTGCGTGGGCTCTGAGAAAAAAAAAATATATATATATATGTATATATATACTCTGAATATTCAGACGTTGTGAAAAGTGCGATAAAAATACGGCCATCGAAAAATATCCGTGAACTAATTTTTCGCTCTACTTTATCATAGTTGTCGGGAAATCTAACTGCATGTAATCATAAACTTTTTTGCAATTACTTTTCGTATCTTTTTTGACATCGAAACTATATTCTGAAAATGTAGTAGTGATCATTGAAATTTTCCTAATTGGAAAATTAGTTTCGGTATGTACAAGTTGCAGAATATTTGTATTAAACAAATATTACACTAACTGACAGCTCAAAATTTAAATTTAAACATATTTTTTTCGTTTTCGTCACATATTGAGCAATGTTCCAATTAATTTTTGCATGTATTTTTGTTGTGTAAAAGCGTTTGTAATTGTGTGCAAGCAATAAGACGTAAACTTTACAGAAAAAAGTCGATTATGTCGGTAAAATTTTCATGTCCGACATCCCCTTAAAAGAGCTAATATAAAGCTATAAAAGTAAAGATAATAGTTACGTGTCCACTAATGCTGTTTATCAATAAAGATTTAAATTTAGATTCGATACACAATAATAAGACAAACGAAAGCAAGAAAAAGATTGGCAGATCGGACTCGCGAAAAAGGAACATTATTGGATATAAAAATCAACATTTGAGAGCAAAATTTATATTATATTCCAAAAGACCGATATTCAAAGTGAATTATTAAAAAATCTTTGGTTGAGAACACAATTAATTGCAGATTCGTATTCGCGCACCGTTATTCGGCTGCTTGGATCAATATGTTTTGACTGGGACAGCCTGTATAGGAAAAACGTCGAGAAGCTGAAAGCGTCTAAGGAAATCAATTATAGTAAATACAGCAGAATGTTCCGCGCGACTTGGATCGCTTCAAAATTATTCCGCATATTCGAAGTGTGACGCGCGTAGAGGTGAAACCGCAATGGCGCGGTTCATTAAGTTCGGCTGGCAAGAAATTCGGTCTAGCCGGTCGCAGAGCGCATTTCCTCCGTATAACGACGCATTGTCGGATTAATGAAAATTCATTCTTCGCCAATAATTATGCCCGCGCGGGCGCCCGGAGCGAGAACCAAGCAACGGCGGCGGTGGCGGCGGCGGAAACCGATCAACAGTCGGGGCGAGGCGGCGGGGGCGCTGAGCCATAAGGATATGCAATCAAGCCCAAAGTAAGCGAGTTAATTTACGTGGAGTGTGCACTCTCGCCGCGAAACTTGCTCCGCGCGCAGCGCTGTAGAGATACTCCGTCGTTGGAGAAGTTGTACCATCGAGATGTTACCGCGCTCGCGAGAGAAACCGAGAGGGGGTGTCGGCGAAGGTGGTGGGCAGACCGTAGGCAGGGGAGGCGAGGAGAAGTGTGGGCGGTTAGGGGGCGAAGGGGCGGACCGCGCACCCTCTGTCATCTTTCCCTTACCGCGGCGTACTTTCGCCGTTGGTTCCCTCCGCAAGGCGACAGGGAGTACCAAGATGCCTCGAAACTACGCTTCACCTTACTCCCATTCCCTGCCTACTCGCGTACCCTCTCGAACTATCGCAGTAACTAGCAGTGCCTGTAATAGCGTCGCGCTTCCACCGTAAAGTGACGTCTTTCGAAACCCAATTCAGGAACCCAGTCGCTCCTAATGGGGCTCCGATATTACGAGAGTGGTGCCGCGCACTGATTCCACGAGCACCGAAATCACCGGGGTGGAGCTCCTTCGCCACGCGCGCACCGTAAGTCTCGCTGGAAACTCCTCGGATCGTCGTCGTCGACGAGGAGGAGATCGACCCTTACGGAGAATATGCGACTGAGTTATTATATCTTTATTCGCAGCAGCCTTCCTCGGGCAACGTTTCGTTTCTAAATTCACAGCCATCTCGTTTTCTCGTGCAACTTGCGCGGAGAGCGCGTTCGACGAACCTAACATTACGTACTTCTAAAGATCAAACGATCGTAAATCTAGATAGACAGGCGTATGTAAATGCGGCAGCAACTTTATTGATCATAAATGATTTATTAATTATAAAAGCAACTTTATTAATTATAAAAGTTGTTTTTTCTTATGAAGAATTTACATAACAACTCATATTTAAGAAACATGCGAATGATCAATATCTGCTGAAAACAATGCAAAATGAAAATTGTATTTTCATAAATTTCCCCGCATTTTGGATAATTGGTTTCATATTCGAGTTCAGTCAAAAATATAAAGATAAACTGATTACACACATATTTTCATGAGAAAATTTTGGCCCTTTATTATTCTTTGTAGCTGCATCAATATATTTGATATCAATATAATTGAAAAAATTGTAGAGAGCCACTATTATATATAAATTATATAAGAAATTATTTGTATCATCATGCGCGCGCGATTGTCTGACTCTATGAAAATGATGAAAGTCTATCTACATTTCTGTGGTACATTTTTGCGATTTATCATATGCAGCGTACAGCATTCTGCATTTTGGCAAAATCGAAATAAAAATTTCAAATCTACAATTTTAGCGAGTTGAACGTCACTCTCATACGAGATACGTCTTTACAACCGTTACCTTATAACATCGCAGCCTTGAATTGCCGCCCTGATAGCTCTGAATTGAAAAAAAAAACACATGTACGTGATGTGACGTGACGAGGAATTATAGCTACTAACACATCCCTCTTTTCCCTATAAAGACTTAATGAACCTTATAGATTGTACTCCTAAGATTGTATGCCTTTTACGCGACTGAATTATTAAGCGCACGAACTCCCGGCACGGGAGGAGTTCGTGGACTCATTAATTTTTAGAGACCACCGAGGCGCACAAGTGCGCGGGAGCAGTAGTAACGTAAGAACGAATCGAGAGCGAGGATGTTTTGCGCGCGATTGCATTTACCACGGACGTAGCAACAACGAAGCGGGGCGAAGAGCTGGCAGGCTCGAATGGGAGCCGGTACTCCGTGTGCTTAGCACTCGTTCTCGAGTGGTTCGCAGTACGCGGAACTCCATCTCGCTGGCTCTCCATCTCGAAACGCGCGCTACACCCTATAATACACCGACCGTCCCGCCATCAGCAGCAAGCCCCATGGCACAAACATCCGACCGCACGGCACTAAACAATAAACTATTTCCCTCGTGTACTCAGCTAGCTACAGTCGTGTTTATCTGGGACGTGCAGTCTCTTCATTATCCGTCGACATAGCTCGCGTCGAAGTTCCGAATGCTTCGAAGGGATCGCAAGACGCAGCGTTGTCCTTCGCGACTGTGTGTTAGGGTCGACGCAGACGAAACGTCCCGAAAGCGGGTATTCTAATGGCGAAACTTCCTACGACGTTCTTTAAAAACTTATTTACCGCGGTACATCGGAGTTCGCGCGACGACTACTTCAGATATTTAGAGCAGGGTCGCGCCGTGGATTTCAAAAGATTACGTCTGCACGGATTGTTTACGCAACGTCCATGTGATGTGAGGTATATATGGTCTCTTTTCATGCAGACAATATAAACAATACAGAGCATTGCGAATTATATTAAAATATACAAAAAGAGTCATTTAATATCCGTTTCGAGTATTAATTAGAAACGCAACGTTTAAGAAAGATAAATTGTGTGAAATTTTCATTTTATTAGGTGACAAATTGGTAGATCTACAGATAAGAATGCAATCAGAGAATTCTGCGAACTCTAACTTGTTTAAGAAACAATGTTTATAAAGTTACATCAGGATTCTCTCTCTGAAGGTTAAATAAAAGGATAAACAATCATTAATTAATTCTTGAGAAAGCTATAGTTCTTTAAACAACATTCATAAATTACATTCATAAATTACTTTGTTTACATAGATGACATCTCATGCATAGTTTATGTGTTTACAAGCAGACAGAGTATCATAATTTACGCGTAAACAACCAACTCTGGCTCAAAGATGCAAAGAGCGATCGATGCACTGCTAACAAAAACAGAGAATCACGTACATATCGTTGAGATCGTGAATTGTGTTTTACTCGTACTGCATGAGAAAAGAATAATTTTCCGATGTATATTATAAAATATTTCTTTTGTTTGTTTCAGGTAAGTTAGAGAGATCATTGAAAGCCATGTTTGCAGAGATTCGAGGATACTGTGATACGAATTTATCCTGCCAAGGTTTGAAACTATTATTTATGTTTCTCAAACGTTTGACGCTTTAGCAAACATAAGAGACGTCAATTATACGATCATCAATTATGTGCATAGATAAGTAATACGGAGAGAATATTACAGTCCTTTCTTCATATAAAATAGTCTAGGTCAAAAATCATTATAATTTCAGTTAAATCGATCATTTTTTCTTTTAGTGTGCAGAATGTCGGCCCCCCTTTCTCAGTCCCCAAAATTCTATACTATAATTATATCATTTTTTCTGTAAAATTCTCTGCGTATGGAAGGCTATATTTCATTGAAATGAAACTGACCGTTCAGGATTGAGCAATGCCGCCTCCCCCGTGCTTTTCAAATAGCCACGCCGAATTAGAGCACTCTTCCTCCGCAAGTTAGCAGCCGGGGCCGTTGCATTTAGCTCGAGTCCATTAATTACATAGCCGTGCAGGAATTTCGCGCACGTTTCCGGAATACGTTCCGTGACTCGGCGACCGCTTCATCCATTATCCCAAGGACAAATTTGTTTTCCGATACAGATGCAGGTACCGCCGGGAAAGTAAGGGTAACGCGGCCCGAGCGAAGTCAGTGCCGCTGTAAAACTCGCTGCAGGATGAGCCGCTGATTAATGAACGGTTCTCGTCGATAATCTCGAGGTAATCGCCGTAACGGTTAGTCGCCGCGTAACTAACACCTCGGCGCTTATTAAAACGTGATCCATTAATTAAAGGGCCGTTTAACGGCGGCTCACAATACGCTCCTTTTGTATTTCTGCGTAAAACACGAACTTACTCTCTCAAGTATTTCTATGGACCGTGTGTACAGAGATAGATGCATATTCTTTCTCTCTCTCTCTCTCTCGCCGCACATGCGAACCCGAGGAAAATGTCGCGAGCGACGTTCGCAACTTTCCCCGAGATCGCGATATGGTTACGCAACGTTACGCGCGGACCCGCCGGAGAAACCGCCGCGAGATTGAACGCGGAAAACAGCTTACGAGGGCGACGCAGCGGGGAAACGCGCAAGCGAGGGAGCGACGCGCACTGGGAAGCCATTACCGCGGGCTTCGGAATATGGGGTATGATTATTAAGTGAGAACCGCCTCTCTCGGAGAGAAAGAGAGAGAGAGAGAGAGAGAGAGAGAGAGAGAGAGAGACGATTACGCGGTCTCCGCGATAATAGCCGCTTGAATGGGCTTCATTAAGACCTCGGGGCGGCCTATGTCTTACTGCCGTGCACGCGCGCGTAGACGCACACGCGTGCCGTCGCCGTCGCGGCTTCTATACACGCGCGCACACGCGGAACGGAAACTTTCGCGCCACATGCCAGCTCGCGCAGACGGCGGAAGCAGTAGCTTCTATGAATGTTTAAATGCCCCGACCTTCTCTTTCTCTCGCTCTCTCATGTTCTTCTCTCTCTCTCTCTCTCTCTCTCTCTGTGTGTGTCTCTCTCCCCCTGCACCGCAGGTAGCTTGCACCAGCTGCGGGCTTCGACGGTAACGAGATTACCGCGTCAGCGCGAACGAGCAGCTAACCTTTTCAGGGTATAGGTGACGATATAACGGCACCGCGCACACGCTCGGTTTAATAGGAAGGGCATACGACGCGACGGCCAGTGCGAGAATCGATAGAGCCCGACTTTTCGGACGAGCCTACTCTCCGATAATTATTTCAGTCGGGAGAGCTGCGCTAAACTCGGAGAAATCCGCCCGTCTGCCGCCGTGGAAATCGCGTTGGCCATTAACGTTTTTCCCCATCTGGATGTAGATATCCGCCGAACGGAGGGTCCCGATACCGAACGTCTTGCGTGAGATGAGCCTCGCCCAAAGAAGAAACGAGTCGTGCGAAATAAAACGTAACGGACATAAGGATCGATTTGCACGTGTACAGAAAGTATCCCAGATAGACAGGTGTATACGTAAATTTGGCAATAAACTTTAACCCTGGAATTCTAAACACGGATAAAATTTATCCAGACCAACTTTTCAAACCATTCTTAAAAACATATGTTCTATTTTTTCCATTGTAACTTTTCGCAACTTCATCAAAACGCAAAAGCATTAATAGATTTATATTCCTTGATGTTTTCTATACCGTTTGAAAAAAGGATTGAATCTCGATCATTTTTTTGAAAATTGTAAGCAAATAAAAGTACGCTGAGTAAAATTTAGCTATATTATAAGGTTTATGTAATTTTTTGATGTTTAGAATTTTAAGGTTAATAGTCGATTTTTTACGGTCGCATCTCTCAGTATCGGCATTCACATAGAATGATGAAATATAATAATGAAATATGAAAAAAATTGCCTTAGAATCTTTTCAAAGTAATATATCATGTAAAATTTAATATGAGAACCCGAGTGTAATTTTTAATAGATTTGTTGCTGTAGATCAATATAAAAAAAATATAATCTTATTTTTAGCAGAAACCTCTTATATATGGCTTCAAGAAGATTCTTTTCTGAGAGGAAAATATTCAAAGCAATTTTAGCACAATTTTCTTAGAGTTAGAGGAATTCCGTCTTTCATCTACAACACAAGGTTTATCTTTAATAAAATTTTTTTTCAAAGAAAAGACATTTTGCTTTAAGTAAACATTTTTTTTTATCCAAAAGGAAGAAAAATTAGAATAGTATCTAGTAGATTTCCAATTAATGGTTCACACACTTCACTAGAAAAGAAAAATCTCTGTTGGTAAGTTTTCACTTAAAATATAGAACTGCAGGAAATAGCATATTTCAATTTTTTCCTAGACGTTAAAATATTTTCTTTTTAGAAAGAATCTGTTTGAAGAGATTTCGCGAGAAATAAGATAATATATATTTCGAATGTATAATAAAGAATTCACGTTATTGTTTGATGTTAAGCATGGAACAATTTTTTTCTCTTCAAAAGTATTTATTGACAAGCTTAACTCTTAAAAATGAGTAAAAAAGACGCAACTAACAAAAAACGACGATAGAAAATAAAAACTGTTTTTTACTGATTTTCAAGCCATAAATGCAATAATTAATTCAATACAGTATATTTATTTCATCAGTGTAATTGATAGAATTGCAAAGTTTCCGCGATCGCGTCTCACGCCCTGTGATAATCATGAAAGTCTATCTGGGACGTTGTCAGGGCGCTGTGAAATCCACGTGTTACTTTAAATGGCGACGACGGATAGTATTATCCGCGCGGATGAGCGTTTTAGTCCGAGATGGCTAATGGCGACGATATATAGCCGGTATAGGATCGAAACGCTGGAGAATAGGCAGGAACGGAGCAATTGCATACAGAACTAACTCCACTCCACGGAGGCCGCTTTAACGGCGCATCACTTATGTATCGCGCGGCCTCCGACTTACAAAGCGATCCCCCGAGATTTGCAGCAGCAGCAGCAGCCGCCGCCGCTTTTAGCTGCACTACCGGAAGAACAACCTGTCCCGAGTTATCGTCGCTACGTGTAGATCTTACCTATGGTTCACCTGTTGAGCGGTATTTTAATGACACTTTGTCGAGATATTATTCTTTAACGCGCGGCGGATTCGATTTCTCTCGTCACCTCACGATACGCGCGATTGATGTTTGTGAGACTGAAACGGTGACGAGGAGATAGTTAATTAGCCGTAGTTATGCAAGAATGCCTATCCACAAGAAGTGCATTTTGAAAAAAATGTAGGTGGAAATGTTGACACACGATTCAAAAAATACAGATAGCACTGAGGTTCTTCATAATCGTTCAGGAAGTCAACCATGAGTCAATTTTCTTCTCTTCAAAGGTGTTTATTGACAAGCATAACCTTTAAAAGTAGTAAAAAAGTAGATAAAAAGTGACGTGATAAAAAGTGAACTAGTTAAAAATAAAAACTGTTTTCTAGTTAACTTCAGGTATCTGTAAGGCTTGGATTTTTTTTTTATGTGGAAAGACGTATGGACTACCTATTGGTAACAAAAACTCAAAAGTCATAATTTCGGTTTGGTTGGATCATTCTTACATAACCACATATAAACAAAAAATATTTTGTATTTTTTCTTTGAGTGTAGTTACGTGCAGCAGAGAAAACTGCTTTACAAATGTTGTAAGTATTCGTGAGTCTGATTGGTGTTATGCTCTTGTTCTTGACTGAATCTGAAAGCATCCACCAATCACATGAATTTACGAATTCTACAAAAGTTTCAAAGCAGCTTTTTTCCGCTGAACGCAGCTATTATCTTGGAAACACAACGTACGTTTGAGGCAGACACGCGAATTCAATTGAAATTATAATGTTCGTAATCGGGGAGCAAGTGATACGGCGTGGGAATTATGGTTGGAAATTATTGCCTCTAATTTACGTAAACAAAAAATCCTATACCGTATTGGAGACGTGGGAGACACGGGCAATCGAAACGTTTGATTAAAACAAAAGGGCTTACGTAATGCGCGAGCGGTGAAAAGGATTTTAACAGAAGGTAGCCTCTCACCCTCCTCCGTCTCTCCCCTTCCGTCCTATCCTCCCCGTAACTCCCCGGCAGGGTATTCAGAAATATCCTTTCCCAATTATCCAGGCCGCGTCGGATTTGGCTTTTCAGACCAGACTTGGTCAAATTGGGACGTGACATCGAACCGCGCCGACCGATTAACTAAACGAAATTCTCCCGACAAAACCGATCGGAGAGAAGAGCGGCTCTCATTGGTTCATAATAAATTGGAGGGCGTTTCAACGTGTCCAACTCTATCCGTGCACGTGACGTCACAGTCACAATGCAACCTATTTTTTTTTCATATCGACAAGCGATCCTTTTCTCTCGCGACTTCATTGTTACCAATGAACGATCGTACTCGTATCTATTCCGCGCTCGAGTGTCCTACACGCACGTCATGCGCTATCGCGAGATTTTAGAGTCCAATGCAAAGTTGCTTTATTGTTTACGTTCACCAGTAATGCGAGAACATCGAAAGCTTATTATTATTATTCATCAGCGAACGCGCGAGCGGAATTACAATTTGCTGAGGGCGAGCCGTCCGGGAACGCGCCGCGCGACATTCGCATAATGTCCGCACAAATGTTTATTTGACCGCGAAGAGAAAATTTCGATTTGTTACGGCGACGCGCGCGGTGATCGGCGATGAAAGCGGCGCTCGGGGACACCGCATAGATTCGACGCGACACTGTAAAAGTCCGTCGGCCGCAAAATCTGTCCTCGTATTTTCATGGGCGCCGAGGACCACTCCGAGCGGTGCACATCGGACGCAATTTACAAATTGAGTCCGAACTCGATGCAAGCAAGGCAGGCGACGCAGGTTTCACCGGCAGGCTTGGTAGGGAAGCGAACTCTAACTCAATCGACGACGGTTTGGGAAGTTTAACTAGAGCTAGCTATCAACGTCCGTCCAAAAGCCGGAGCAGCGCTGTCCGAGAGAAAGCTCCGCCGCAAGATATACGCAGATTATAAAAAGGAAACAAAAGAAGGGGCACTTCCAATAATGTACTCACGATACATTCCGACGATCGCATATCGCTATTCCCGACACTTATTTCCGCGCCCGGTTCACTTTCGATAGATAAAAGATGCGTAGAACGCGGAGCGATTGTCGATTGCGATGTGTCAATGGAGGCTGCTCGTCGCGAAAAGATCGAAGTACAAGATGGCCGCGCAATCAACGACACAGTGCCGACAGTGCGCGCCAAAACGTGAAGGATGTCGCGGTTCGACAAGGACGCGCTCTAGTAGCTACGCCTCTCTCACTCTCGCTGACGGACCGACCGCGCGAGATCCGACGTCGCATATATCTCTAGCGTCGTTTTGTCTTTCTCTTTCCCTCGGATTATCATCGCGATTCTAACTCCTCGTTAATAAATCCGACTATCATCCAATTCTACTACTACTTGAGCGAATCGATATTAATGAGAAGTGCAATAAACGCCGCGACAAGCACCTGCTGTGTGTATCGAAAATCAAAGGGATTGCTTTCTAATAACGTACTCACGATACATCCCAACGATCGCACATCGCTATTTCGACACTTCCGATACATATTTCCGTGCCCGACTCACTTTCGATAGATAAAAGATGCGTAGAACGCGGAGCGATGTCGATCGCGATGTGTCAGTGGAGGCTGCTCGTCACGAAAAGATCGATATACAAGACAGCCACGCAATCGACAAAGTGCCGAAAGTGTGCACTGCAGCGTGTACGATGGCGCGCTCGTATGCCGCCCTCTCACTGATACCACTCGATAGATCAATAGTTACTAGATCTTCTCGAACAGAGTCGCATTCGTATCTAGCTGTGCATTGCTTACGACTGTTGATTTATCCAGGAAGCGAGAACGTGTGGTTGAATTCGACAGTAAGGCCGGAGACACACAAAAAACTTAAGCAGTAAAATGTAAGCAATAAATAAATTGACCAATCACAGTCGATGATTTTTCTTATGATCCCAAGAATCAGCGACTGTGATTGGTCAATTTATTTACCGCTTACTACTGTTAAAATTTTTCTCTCCGAATTATCATCGAATTAAGTTCTCACTTTCTGGATGAATCAACAGTCGTGAGCAATATAAAGCTAGATATGCATGCGATTCTGCAGCCTTATTCTATAACATTCTAACGACAATATCACTGTCATCAATATCATGGCGTGTCGTTACGTAGTTTTTCTATTATACCATATATTATAGGCTTTTTATAATAAGGGCCGATTGTTCCAACTTCTTGGTAAGCTACCTAACAGTTAAATCATATGTCTCTAATTTGAAGAAAAAACGAAGGTTTCTTTAATTGTCAGATAGCTTATACCAAGAAGTTGGAACAATTAACCCTAAGAGATTAGTCATAAGATAATAATCATAAGTAGGCAAGTTGACCAATCATAAATTATTGACTGTGATTGGTTAATTTGCTTGTAGCTTATGACTAATGGTTTATTGTAGAAGACCCACGATACTGTCATTAGAAATCGGTACAGAGTCACTGGTCAGAAAATTCTAGTAACTGCGGCGGTGCCACGTTCCGATAGGACGGCATAGGAGTTCGCCACCCTTCACGCCGCAGTGCACACTTTCGGTACTTTGCGTCGTCGATTGTGTGGCCGTCTTGCACATCGATCTTTTCTTGACGAGCAGCCTCCACTGACACATCGCAATCGACATCGCTCCGCGTTCTACGCATTTTTTATCTATTGATAGTGAGCCGAGTGTGGAAATAAGTATCGGAAGTGCCGAAATAGCGATGTGCGATCGTCGGGTGTGATGTGAGTATATCGTGAATATCGTGAGTACGTTATTAGAAAGCAATCCCCTTGATTTTCAATATACACAGCAGGTGCTTGTCGCGGCGTTTATTGCACTTCTCATTAACATCGATTCGCTCAAGTAGTAGTAGAATTGGACGATTGTCAGATTTAACGAGGAGTTAGAATCGCGATGATAATCCGAGGGAAAGAGAAAGACAAAACGACGCTAGAAATATACGCGACGTCGGATTTCGCGCGGTCGGTCCGTCAGCGAGAGTGAGAGAGGCGTAGCTACTAGAGCGCGTCCTTGTCGAACCGCGACATCCTTCACGTTTTGGCGCGCACTGTCGGCACTGTGTCGTTGATTGCGCGGCCATCTTGTACTTCGATCTTTTCGCGACGAGCAGCCTCCATTGACACATCGCAATCGATATCGCTCCGCGTTCTACGCATCTTTTATCTATCGAAAGTGAACCGGGCGCGGAAATAAGTGTCGGGAGTAGCGATATACGATCGTCGGAACCCACATAGCACAAAAATATTAAAGCAGTATTAAATATGACATTAGGGAAAATATTTGAGTAACATTTGTAAACGTGAGAAGAATATTATTCTGATCTTAAAATGTTACTTTCTGGAACATTAAAGAAATGATGCAACCAAATATTAATACAAGGTACCAAATATTAATACAAGGTTTGGTCAATATTACGTTTAATGTTGCTTTGTGCTGGAAATAATATTACTTTTAATACCATAAAATATCAGGATAATATTAAAAGAAAGGAAAAGAAAATGTTTATCCTTTATATATTTCAGTTTTATTGAAAATTATGATAAAATATAAGAAAGAGGAACAAAATCATGAAGAACATGTAATACTTTCCATATATAAACATATATGCACTAAACATATAATGCCACGCTGAAAAACGTAAATCATAATAACTAAGATTTAATTTAATAATATGTTCAACTAATTGTTTGATGAATATAACTACCCACGTAATATATATAATATCACAGTAATATTTCCGTAATATTTTTGCGATATTACAATATTACGGAAATATTACTGTGATATAATGTAATATTACGTGCTATGTGGATATATATTTAGTCAGTATGAACAAATGTTGTAATTATATATATATTTATTTTATTATATATATTTGTTATGCATACTTCGTTATTTGTTGTGCATACTTCGATCTTTGTATGTGTCTTCTCTGCGCATCCTCGAATAATATGCGCATGATATAAATTTCATTACATGAAAATATTATATTAAAATATTATATATGCATTCAAAATCAATACAATCTTAGCAGGCAATGTTACATCAATATAGTACAACATGTTGCTTTCACGTTAAATTTTCATACATACATTTGGTACATTACTGCAATATGATATTGCTATAAAAATGTAACTATTTTGCTACGTTACCCCAATATTTTAGTAATATTAACATTGCTACTCTATAATATTGGACATTAATATAACATTACATAGACATTCAATAAAATATAACTTACTGCAAATATTCTGGCAACATTCTAACAATAATAACGTTGACTTTTGTGCTATGTGGGAATGTATCGTGAGTATATTATTAAAAAGTAATCTTGATTTTCGACACACACAGCCTGTGCTTGTCGCGGCGTCTATTCACTTTTCCTTAACATCGACTCGCTTAAGGGGATGCTGGAGTCGATGACGAACTCGAACAATGTCGATAATGCAGAGACGACCGTCACTAACATCACGCTATCCTTTTCATATTTGTTTTATATACAGAACTTACATGAATGTGTGTTGCTTTGTTTTACCATATTCAACGGAAAATCTAACCATATATGTATAAAAATCTTTCTGCAAACTTTTTTGATATTTTTAAACTTCGAAATGCAGATGCGGAGGTAGAGCAATGTTCTTCAAAATTTTTTTGTTTGGAGCATCCACAATTTCGATATGTACAAGCTGCGAAACTTTTGGATTAGAGATATATTACTAACTGACAGCTTGAGATTTTACATTAAATATTTTTTGTTTGTTTTCATCACATATCAAACAATGCTTCTATTTATTTTTGCACTTACTTTCATTGCGCAAAAGCATTTGTAATTCTGTGTAACCAATACGACGTAAACTTTGCAGAAAAATGCCAGTTTTTTGTCGGTAAAGTTTTCAGCTTCATCATCCCCTTAATCCAGCTACTAGTCCAATTAGCTTCGAGAGATACTGCATATGGCAACTCAGTGGACAATAATAATAAAATTGTGTTTGCAATTCAAATAAAATTACAAACCACAGTTGACTACACAGTTAATTGTACGGAGAGAATATTATGTTTTTTTTTATATAAATTCTCTCTCCAATGATTTTATCTTTCTCTTTAATTTTTTCCAATTTTTTTATCAATTTTTCAAACTGTTTCTGCAGAAAACTAGTAATGCAGGAATAGACTATCAATGAGATCTGTCTTTCTAAGAAACAGTAAAGTTCTGTTAGAATTTTACTATGCTTCACTAGCAAGATAGAGCAAATAGTTTACTAGTACATTTCAGTTTCTAAAATATAAATACACGAAACACAGAACACATGAAATGAAAGCATAGTGAGTTATTGCAGAATATCGATCTGTTTCTCAGTCTATAGTAACTTTTACTATATAGTTTTTTCCATCTGCAATTGATAAATAGATCGTTTTCGCTTTGATAGCATTAATGATAGCATAAATGGCCAATAAGTCAATATTTCCCATTGCATAGAAGTACAGGTTAACAAATAATCGGTTATTCATGAAATTATAATTATAATAAACCATAATTATTTATCGAGTTGTGTGTGTTTGTGGATGTATGTATGTGTGACGATAGGCTATGAATGCCGGTTTAAATTTCGATTCGGGTATCTCTCCGTTCTCGCTGTGAGAATGGAGATCGTCATACGACAGTTCAAATGGGAAATCTCCTGCATAATAAATGATCTGACATACTTGGAGATATATGATGTATCGCTGTCCACGTCTCGGCATTCTGCGTTCCCCATCCTGGCTTTTCGATCCAACATCCACGCTTCCATCTGTTCCATCGTGCCACTCCGAATATTCACTTGTAGCACTGACATTGTCATTATTATTGTCACCGAGACATTGTCACTGTCACTGTCATTGAACACTGACTTGCGCGTAGATATGACTCGATCAGAGATTAAGTTAACGCTGTTAACCAACGCAACGCCGACGTGAGCCTGAATAGATATTACAAGAAAAGCGGAATATTTTATCACCCGACGGAAATTACAACGATACACATGTTGAAGGTCCACAATGTTTTTCAAAGTATCTTATGTCATTACCTCTCGATTACTGAATATAATGGTCGACCGAAACGCAAGCAATAATATATCGATCGATACGCATGATTATCTTTCTTATCGGTCGCTCGTTTTGCTCGAACGTCACGTAACTTTTCCGCGTGTCCGCGTGTGTTCCTTTACGTCTCCATCCGGCGAACGACACAAAGCACGTATCGGTGCGTCAGTTATGATTATCGACGGATCATTCAAATATTTCACATGCTGCAGCGCACCGCGACGTCACCGGGCACATAGGATTAGAGTCTACACTTGTTAGATGCATTTTCGATACTTTCGTGCAAGCTCCCAAATGTAATTAGTATAGCAGATGTAACTAGATGTAGATAAAGAGTGTAGACTACGGTCTACATCTGTTATGTGCACTTTCGGTACTTTCGTGCAGTTCGTCAAGTGTAACTAGTGTAGCACGTGTAACTAGGTGTAGATAAAAAGAGCAAATCTCTCTTGCGACGGCCATTTTGATCCGCGTCCCGCGCAAAGTAATCTCGTCGGCGTCGCGTTAATTAACATGCGTTTGCTCGTCGGAACGTGTCAGTGTTAGAGTCAGTGTCAGCATTAGTCCAGTGTTACGAGGGGATATTCAGGGAGAGTTACGATGAGGCAACCAGCAGCTAAGACACTGAATTGGAAAGTCAGCACAAGGGACGTCGGACAACGTGAGTAACGATACATCATGTATCCAATCATTTGAAACCGTTTGTCATACACAAGAAAAAAATATTGTGGCAAAAATCACAACACAATCTTTGCGATCTTAGACCATACAGAGAGAATTATCACTAAGATTATTATATATCTTGAAAATGTTATGCACGATTTTACTATAAAATCATTGTAATTACTTGAATGCTTTTTGTAACACATATATCAAAGAGGAAGGGTACATTGTCAAAATTTACTATTTCTGATTTAATTTTCAATTTCAGTATAGTCCAGAACTTTACAAACAATATTGTAAGAGGAAATATAATTTGAACGTAATTTTTACTAAAATATTTTCTCCATGTATGAGAAATTTAAAAATAAATTTTTTTAATAAATATTATACATAATAAGATTTTGTAAAATAAATATAAATAATATTTCCATGAATATCGAAGTGTACAATGGAATATTAGATAATTCTGAAAAAAAATCTTTTTCTAACCTTCTTTAACATCCAAAGAACCTCCTTCGCTCAGGTTTCTCTCGATCCAACACCTTAACTCTCAGCTGCTCCGTTGTGCTACTCTTCGTGATACTTCTTCAAGGCACTGCTACTGGCACTGACACTCGTTTGGATACAAAACTCGGTCGCGCAAAAGTACGCGTGTCAATGAACGCGATAAATTGACAAGAGCTCAGTTAAATATCCCGAAAAACGTGAAAGGTTTTGATTTTTAAAAGAAAATTATATTTAACGCACAGACACAAATATTCCGCGTCGCGACATATGCTCGTTACTCGCCGACTTGAAACATAATAAATCGGTTACAAAAAGATACGCATCGCGCGAGAGTACTAAAAAAATAAAATAAAACAGATAATCTCGCGTCGATCCAAAACATTGCAGACCTTCAAGACGGTTAAATGGTATTGCAGTACATCGCGAACTCTCTCGAATGTTTCCATTGTGTGTCGGACCGGCGAGCGACACGCGTACCGTGGAGAAGTACTGAGAGAAGAAAGTGGTTAATGCTACCAAAATTAGAATTATTTTTGACGCCTATGCTATACTATTTTATCGATCTAATATTCTTATATAATATTAATATCATGGACATAGGAATATCTGGACGGAGCATATTTCGCGGAGAATGAAATCATAGAGATGAGAGGAATAAAAGTCGGAAGTGAACACCAAATATGGCGGCGGCCTATATCACGGAGCACAATGTTTATCTTGCTATAGCGTATTGGTGTATCTATGTATACACATATGTCATATACATATGTCACTTTTGATCACCAAAGATGACCGCGACGAAGATTTCCCCTCACCGCGCTAACTTCACACCCCGCGCCCATAAAAATACTTTATGCTCCGTCCAGATATTCCTACGTCCATGTATTAGATCTATATATCTTATATAATATTCTTATATAATATAAGATCTATTAGATCTTATATATTATTAGCATAATATATAATATTAGATCGATAAAATAGTATAGCATAAGCGCCGAAAATAATTATAATTTTGGTAGCATTAAACACTTCTTCTCAGCGCGCCCTCCACGGTACGCGTGTCACTCGCCGGCTCGACACACAATGGAAACATTCGGGAGAGTTCGCGACGCACGGCAATACCATTTAACTGCCTTGAAGATCTGCAATGTTTCGGGAGTGTTGATTGTTGTAATTACGCGCGCTCGGTCGTTAGTTGTCCAACGATCGACGCGAGATTATCTGTTTTGTTTTTTTTTTTTTTGGTACTCTCGCGCGATGCGTACCTTTGTAGCCGATTTATTATGTTTCGAGTCGGCGAGTGACGAGCATATATCGCGACGCGGAATATTCGTGTCTGTGCGTTAAATATAATTTTACTACTTTCTCGTAGTAGTGGCAACACGCATATTAGATTATTATCACCAACACTATAGTGACATGCTATAAAATTATTATAGAAATAGTTCTCTCGACTATAAATCTTTTACTATGCGATTACAATTGCAAGTACCGAACCTTCTTTTCTCAGTATACGTGCCGTTGCGTTTGTTATCGTTCCCGTCGCGGGTGATTAAGATATTTCGGCTTATCGTCGTTAATCAAATCGAGTCGTGTTTACGCGAGTGTCAGTGCCACGAGTGAATATCCGGTACGACGGAGCAGTCTCAGGAGGCAAGATGCTGAATCGTCAGGCCGGGATGAAGGACGCAGAACGCCGAGATGCGGCCAGCAACGCGCCATCTATTTCCAGGTGTACTGAATTATTTATTATACCCGCGGCTTTTGAATTTAATGAACAGTTGACAAGCTTAATGGGGACAAAGGGATAATAGTCGAGTCGAAATTTAAGCCGACGCGCTCGTAGTCTGGCATTCATAGTCGTCACATTGAGAGAAAAATATCTAAAAAATTAAAAATACTTATTCAGTACTCTCGTAAAGTGAATCAATGAATAGTCACTGATATCAGTTATAAGTATATCACTAAGCACTTTCAGTGCAACACTTATAAATGCAAATCAGTGTATATTCATTGTTTTCAGTGATATTTCACTGATTTATTTTAAGAGAATACGTGTACTGATAACATGTCTATTTATACTATATAAAGTAGTTTGCATATAAGAGAATGTATATATCGCTTCGGATCATTCTTCGTATTTTCATGAAAGAAGAGTAGTTTTCCCGATGTGTTATAAATTGTTTTCTTTTTGTTTGTTTAGGTAAGTTGGCGGAGTCACTGAAAGCCATGTTCGCAGAAATTTGAGTAGGATATCGTAGTGCGAATTTATCCAAGGTTTGAAATCACTTTTTATGTTTGACAAAAATTTGACGTTTTTACAAACGTGAAATTACACAGTTATTATTAATTGCATGGACAAGCTTACACGAAGAGGATATTATTGTTTTCTTTTCGTGTAAATTGTTTTCAATTTTACTATGTTTCTTACTGTGCTTAAACTTTTTTATTTTACAATGTTTCTTTACTATGTTTCCAGTAGTGCACACTGTGAGAGCAAAAATATCTAAGAAATGAAAATTATTTATTCGTTGGGTACTAATAAAATATATTTATCCTTCTTATATTATACTTATTTATACTAATATATAAAATATTTTGTAGCTAAGGAAATATACATTTTCTTAACTTTTCATGAAAGTAATTATTCATTCTGTTTGAATAAAATAATTCAGATTTAAGTAAATGTACTAATACTTATTGAATAAATATTTTTTAGATATTTTTTCTCTCGCACAGTGACACACTCATATATACAATTTCTAAATAATTGTAGTTTTTTTAATCTCTCTGATTATTCTTTAATCTATACTCTTATTTCATATAAAATTGGAATATTAAATAACTTGAACTAAGTTCTTCTTTATTTTGTTATGGAGAAAATAACGGTAATTACGGTGATAAATAGCTATTTATAATGTCACAAAGTGGGTCAATAACACGTCTAGTGCTATATCTCGAGATTTCCCATTAAATTCGATAGAATTAGCAGAGCTAATGCGGGATGAAAATTTCAACTCGGGGTAGCATAGTCACGCGTATGGATGTTGTAGCCTTCAATTATTTAGGCTTATTACATGACGTCAAACCAAAATGCCGAGACCTTTATTATAGGTGATGTTGGTTTAAACCGTGAACGTGTTCGTTCGCATTCGATATGCACATTGTGCACGTTGCGGCCGGCTGTCATTCGTAAAGTGCGGCACGCACAATGTTCTTAGATAATTTAGATAATTTAGATAATTTAGATAAGTGTGTGCAAATGACTGCGGAATTTGTAAATACATAATTTTGCACATTGTTGCGGTTCTTTGTCTGTCCGTGTTATTCGATACGCCGTCGGTAATAATGACGTGACTCGAAATTTCGTTTCGTCGTGAAGCCGTTACGAAAAAAAGACACGCTCGTGCGACGACGAGCGATAAGAGAGAGATAGATAGGGATAGATAGGAATAGAGAGAGATAGATAGGGAGAGAGGGAGAGAGAGAGAGAGAGAGGGGTGGGGTACTTTATTACCCTGAGGATGAACTACGATATGAAACAGGTTAGCGTCCCATAAAGTAGACGTGCCAGAGACACAGAAGCAATTTTACCGTGCCGTTGTAGAATTCATATACCCACCTGCGGACGTATAAAAGCGAGACGAGTGAAGCGAGCCGAGGCGCTTTTCGAATAGCGCTCCGGCATAAAAGAAAAGCAGCATGATTGAACTGTAATGACAGTACTTTCGCGGCAGGTCGGACAGAGAGGAGAATACGTGGCCCTGAAATAAAATTGCGAGAGAAAATAACAAAAGGGTAAACGCTGCCAAAGGCAGGAAGAAAGGGATAGCTTCCTAGAATCGTCCGTAAAATTACGTGGAAAATAAAGCGTACGCGCGCGCAATACTTAGCCGCGAGGTAGACGATAGGTAATCGTGTGTCCGTGCTAAGAATCTTAATAATTTTCGATGCACACATACAGACATACACACATATGTGTAAGGTGATACTACAAATAAACCTATCCAAAAGTTACACTACGATTTCTTTCTAACTTAGCACAAATGTAGAAGTACAAAAAATATTTAGATCATATTTTTTCATTTTGGCCCACTTTGAGTTTCACGAGTAGTTTATAGCTTTTTAATGTTCTCACTCCTATCATCAACAAGTGCAACAAAAATGTATAAGAAATAAAATTATATACAAGATATAGTTAAATAATTTTAACAAAATCAGCATAGCACAGACACGAACCATTCTAAATTTCTTTAGTGGAGATTCCAACCTAAATATTTTAAATCTGTGTTAAATTAATAAAAAATGGTTTGAATCTCGGCCAAACCGAGAAATTATTTGTATAAATAATTTTTTTCAACTAAATACTTTTTTGACTAATTTAGCACAGATTTGAATTATTTCGGTTGGAATCTCGGTTACAGAAATTTAGAATGGTTTATGCCTCAGCTATGTCAATTTTGTTAAAATTTTAATTAAAATTTCCGTTTGGCCGAGATTCGAATCATTTTTTATTAACTTAGCACAGATTTAAAATATTTCGGTTGAAATCTTGGCTAAAAAAAAATGAAGAATGGTTTGTGTCTCAACTATGCCAATTTTGTTAAAATTATTTAACTATATTTTGTATTTAATTTTATTTCTTATACATTTTTGTTGTACTTATTGATGATAGGAGTGAGAACATTAAAAAGCTATAAACTGCTCGTGAAACTCAAAATGGGCCAAAATGAAAAAATATGACTTAAATATTTTTTGTACTTTTACATTTGTGCCAAATTAGAAAAAAATCGAAGTGTAGGTTTTTTGGGTAAGTTTCCTTGTGTCTAATATACTTTGTATACATGTAGACTTGGTCAAACTGAACACAAAATTTCTTTGCCATTTTGCAAATAATCGCGTAAACTTTTGAGTTATTAATAAAAAAAATTAGCAAATGGCACATGACGCTTGCCGTCGTATGTGACTGTAGATTAGATCAAATTGAATAAAACGTTCTTTACTATTTTGCAGATAACTATTTTGCAGATAGATTCTTTTAATTGTTAGTTAAACGACATTAACACGCGATTATCTGTCAATCTTTTTTAGTTGATAATTTAAAAATCTACGTGGCTACTTGCAAAATAAGGTACAGAATCTCTCTGTCTAAATATAATCTACAAACACACCATGCCAGGCATCGCTACCATAACTCATCGTATCGTGACAACATACACATTCTCCAACCTTCTTTAATAAGTCAATTTTACGTGTTTATTTGCAAAATTTTGCGTGTTTGTTTGCAAAATGGCAAGGGAATTTTTTGTTTATTCAGATAAATTCTATTCGTACACAACGGGTACAATAATTGTTATACACCTTGTATATATTTTTACGCAAAGAACGAGCTCTCGGACGTACTGACGTTTACGAAACGGAGTTTATTTAGTAAAGGGAATCTGCCTCGCATTTCCTCGTCTGCCGCGGAGACATTTGCGAAGCGACCTTTTCTCTGGTCTTTGCGAAACTGGAAACTGTTTGACGTGTGTGTCGTGAATGCGCTCGTAAATGTGCACGGCCTGTGCACGAGAAGACGCGTGTACACCTGACTGTTTGTGACACCTCCTACCCTCTTTCCCTCTTTGAGCTAGGTGGGTCGTTATGAAATATAAGACCATCATCCTTCTTTCTCTTCCGGCTAGTTCGCGCGTGTGCGAACACACACACACATACACACAGAACGTACGCCCGCTCGTGCACCGAGCTCTTTTCTCTCTTATGCCTCTCGGGCCTCTTACCAGCACTTAGAAAGTGTTCAGCGACTACGCTTAATATCCACGTGCCTGCTAAAGCCTTCCATTCCCTTTTGGTGACGAGCTCGCGAGAGAACGAGGTCGCCCGATGTTCCCATCTCCTCGGAAGAAATTCGATTTAGTAATCCGTCTCTTACAATATCGACATTCTGCAATTTGTTGCCTCTCCCTTTGCGCTGACGGAAAGGACACCCGCGAGGTGTTTCGCCGTGTGAAAGCGAGCGTTCTCGGGCCTCGAGGTTCGGCACAAAAGACACCACTGGTGCGTGCGAAGCGACTTCCGAAATCGTTCGATCGGACATTCCTTCGACTCGTCCTCTCCTCCGTGCTGGTCCCCCGGACGTGTTCTGCGTTCGGCGAGAACGCTCCGAGAGCTTTAATCGAGCAACTCACCCCGTTACTCCGGCAAAGCGCTTTTTAAGTTGCCAATCTTCCGTAGCAACCTGTAGCTCGAGGGTGAGCGCTGGCGTGTCTACTGCACTTCGGGGTAGTGAGTACCCCTCGAGCCTCCTCGCAACACGCAACACTCAACTTAATGAGAAGAGAGACCTAACCCACACTCCGTCTAACCTCAAGCCACTTCGAAACGACCCGACCGTCAGCGTTCAATGCTGCTTTTCGGTCCGAAGTATCTTAAGACACTCGCGCCGTGCACCCGTTATTTTCCACATGCAAACACACGCGAAACCAATGTTCACGCGCGCGCGCCTACGTAGGGGAAAAGGTGGAATCACTTTTTTGATTCTAGATCAAAATTTAATTTAAAATGGTACCTAATGCTTATGTTTATTCCTGTCAAATCGCAGCAATTATTTAAGAAATCAGCCTTTTTTCACATTATCATGCAGTTTCATATTACCACTTTTTCTTCGCGTGTCAGAGTAGAGAAGCAAAATCATTCGCAGCGAGAGATGTAATAAAATCCATATTTTAAATATTTATTCACGCGCGAGTACGTTTAATGCGAGGATAAATTCGTCCCGTAATAAATCCTATGTTAATGAGTTCGCATTAAAACTTATTGGTGCTTATCGCGTAATGCGATATCGGAATATGTGTTGTTATCGCAAATGAAGGTTTTTCAAGCAATAAACAGTTTACGCAGATTATTACAGCAATTACGTCCGATAATTTGGGATTTGCCGCTTTTCGAGAGATCCGAGTGCTGAAGTGTTACGCGAACGCGCGCGCCGACCTCCATTCGAATTACAGGACACGTTCGCCGACGTTCCGTAATACGACGCATGAGAGCGGTATAATATTGATTAGTAATTACAGCACGTAGAATCAGGACGTAGCTTGGATAGGCGCGGATTGCCGGTTGGTATATGGACCACTTGTTGGCGCCGCGCCATCGTGCTTCGAATTCAAGACCGGGTAACTAGGAGGCAAGTGGCACGACGCAAATCCTCGGGCAAGTCGTTGTCGCGATCGTCGTGTGCACCAGCCGTAAAAAGCTGCGATCGGGATCTCAATTAAATGAGATGTTGCTCAGGAACCGTGCGACGACGTTGTATCTGTGACACGGAATCGCAGCGCGAACGTGTCTATACTATCCGGGAAATTCTCTCATGGAGAAGTTCTGGACGCGCTCAATTCGACGCGCGGGGAGATCACATCGGTGTTCGCGCGCTCTTTTTTCCTTTTTATATACCTTCTAAATTTCTTTGAGTAGAATGAAAAGAAAAAAGAAAAGAAAGAAGAGTGAAAAGTGGCTGTGAATTTTCACTCGAAGTGACGGTGAAAATACTGCTGTTCGAAATCACAAAAGTAAATGTTTTGCTCAAGCTTAGAGTGGATTTTGACCCCATTTGAGCGGAAATTTCAGTCAATTAGAGGGAATATGTTCCTGTAAAGTACAGTAAGCTGTAAAACGATTTGACACATTGAAGTTTTGAGTTTGCTAAATTGTCAGGATTGAGAATCATTAGCGGATTTACGCAATAATATAATATAATTGAAGATGATAAATAATAATATGTAATAATAGTAATTAATAACATAATAACTGGGTAAACTTATCAGAGAGAGAAAGAGAGATAGAGTAATAATCTCTGATTTTGACAGTTTAGTAGGTCCCCAACTTCACTGTGTCTAAACCGTTTTGCAATCTATTGTTATAAAACTTTGTTAATGCTTTCTCATTCTCTAGCATAGTGATATTTGAAGTTTTTGGTCAAGTGCAATATATCATAAATATTCGTACACTAGAACTATTGATTATTCGAGAAATTTTCGAATCCTCGAATAATCGACAGTTCTGATGTGCGAATATTTATAATATAATATGCCAAAATGAAAATTTATCAAATGTTACTATGATAGGGATCGGATAGCATTAAGGGAGCTTTGTGTGTACATCAGATTTACTTTTCAATTTCGAATGAAAATATTGGCTCAAGCTAATTATTATTTGAAACTTATCTCAAGTAAGATATTTGAATTTAGAATTGGATGGGAGTTCTTTTAGTTAAATCGCAAGTACAAATGTCACATGTATCAGAACCCAATTGAAAAACTTGAATCTAACTCTAAGGGAAAAAACCAAGTATCTCACATGGAAGTTTCAGATGACAAATACGGGTCTCAAAGGAGAGAATTCATTCTCTATATAAATGAAAAGTCATTCGAATTCGAGTAGAAGAATCAATAGTCACTCTATCTTTTGAGTAAAATTCTATCTCGGGGAATTTAGAGAGTACCACGCGTTTAAAATCCAGCAGATCTTGCGTCTTCTTCACTCAGTTGCTTCTCTTAACTTAATCCGCTACTTTTTGTACTAATTTGTTACACATCTCTTACATTAATATCTTCCCTCGATTATACCGCGTGAAATAAATGAGCGATACGTGACCCGGTCGTTTCTCAAATCCGTTTCGTGCATGCGAGGCTTTTAAATAACGCGACAGAAATTATTATACATCTCAGCGAGAGATCCTCCTGTGTACGCATTTGAGCCAAGAGCGGCGGCAAAGCCCCCGGATGTATCTCTGCCATGCTTATGGTACGTAAGCGCGCGCTATGACACGCGCGAGGACGACAATGCTGGAAACGATGACTCATTCTGTCGCGCGGAAGCAATTTATCAAGACTACCGTTGTGGCCGTCGTTGGAGCTTGCCCAGAAGGAACGGGCGCTCCTCCCAAAGAAACACTTTACGAATGCAACAGGCAATATGAAACTAACTATGTATTTACGTAGGCCTACACCGTCGCGTACACACATCTGCAAGATGCGAGCTTGCGCGTGCACCCACACACGTACGGATTCGAGGTCTCTTTCTCGCGCTCTCTGTCTTTCACCCCGGCTGTCTCACTCTTGCTCTATGCCGGTCGACCTCGTTCTGGTAGCGTGGTAGCAACTGGTGGTTGCACCGGCGTGTCGTGCGAGCGACACCACTTGCATCGTTTCGTTCCGTTTGTTCTCAAATAGAGAGAAAATCCGAGAGGATAAGCGCACGGGCCTTGGCTACGGTCCAAGGCTGCTCTCGTCGAATTCTGTGGCTACCACCACCGATGCGCGTAAGGCCGCACGTCGTTATCCATATGGTAGTTCGGCCAATTCGTTTAGTCGAGCCGAAGAGAGAGAGAGAGAGAGAGAGAGAGAGAGAGAGAGAGAGAATCGGGAAGTCTCCTAAAGTCTCCTAACAGCCACTAATTTGACAGGAAGAGAGAGAAGCAGCACGAGAATGACCTGTCACGATAATCGAAGAATATTTCCGGAATTATTCCGAGAAAAGGGAACGATTAACGCCAAACGCAAGAGATGTGTCGATAAATGGACGGATTCTTTATGCAGGTTAATTATGCGTTCTTATCAAAGGAAAGCTGAATAGAAATGAGTAATCGGCGTATTAGATATTCATGACAAGGGAAAAGTCGAGAGGTAGTCGTTGGTAATAATTCTCTCCCTCTCTCTCTCTCTCTCTCTCTCTCTCTCTCTCTCTCTCTCTCTCTCTCTCTCTCTTTCTCTCTCTCTCGGACCGTGTTCCGCGCAGAGTTGCGAATTGTGACGACAGTGGCTGTATCTCGTGGGCGAAAGGACCACGAGTGCCGTGCCGTGCCGTGCCGCCTCTTATCCCCGAAAAGGCTTCCTATACACATGCATAAATGATGTGGATTCTCGAAAGGGCCACCCGCGGGTTCTATAACCCCACGGCTTCCTCGTCCTCGCCGCCGCCCTGCGGCCTTCTGTTCGGCCCTCGGGCCGACTCAGGGCCGCATCAATAATGCACCGGCAGTAAGAACGCACTAAACATCCTCGATCAGCCATTACTATTCCCAGAGGATCCCAAATGGTATATCAGTGTCCTAGGAGAGGCTGCTCCGCTTCTCCGCTCCGAGTCCCGATCTGGTATCGCACTACGGTGTATTTTACTTTAATAATACGTCCTCTGTGGTCGCGCCTCTTGCTGACCCGCAAATACGTTTCCCTTGTAGCGCGTCGTGGTATTTATTATGTATTTCAGGTGCCAACGCGACACGAGGTTATAACGAACAAGAGATTCCTTTTATTCCCTCACGACGGTGTATAATGATTTTCGTTAGCCGCGCGAAATATGAGAATAATAAGCCGCCGCCACAGCGCCGGCCGTCAAGCAAAGACGCGTGTGTATCTCCCTATGTGAGATATGACGCGCCGTGAAATGTAATTATATCGCGCGCGATTGTGCCCGCGAGACTTTGTGAAACGGTAGGAAACGCTTCTTCCCGGAACGGTTCGCGAAAGGACCTCGCAGGAAACAATCAGCCCCGCACGCAGGGGTCTTTATTTAACGAACGGATTAGGCAGCGCTGATGTAAACAGCGTCGCATCCCAGCTCTGTCTTTACCACTAGCCGCTCCCGTCTCGGTGCCACTACCACCGCCTACCGTTTCCACTTCCTTGCCTGCGCCGCGTATTATCCCACTGCAATCTTTCGAGGTTCAACTCGCTTCTGATAAACTGCAGGCTGCAGAATGAGCGTCTGCTCCGACAGCCAAGTCACCGGCGAGATATTCCGCGTGACTTTTTAATTGCCTCGTTAATCCAATCGTAGTAGGATGTTGTTGTTATATTTGTTATTATTATTATTCGTTCTACACGTGCGAATATATTACGTTCGTATCTTGGTCGCGTCGTCAGAAATATTTTTTTCCACGGTATCATTTGTTAGAAGTATATAAAACTTGGCGGGGCGAGGATATTTTTACCAGGGAGTATCGCACATATTTCGCCGCGTAGGGAGGAAACGGAATTTTGTAACTGCTGTCGCGAAACGTACCTGATATACTTTCTGCGCGAAACGCGGCGAACTTTTTCGCTGTTCTCCCAGTTGGCGCTATGTGAAACAGCAATGGGAATTTTACTCCGGGGCAGCGGTCGAGGACAAATCGTATGTCCGTCTGACAAATGGAAAAATGCGGTTTTCGATATTGTCGCGCTGGACAGTAACGGCGCCCGACCTAGCTCGAATTGAATCGCGCCAGGCGGAAAGTGATGGGAGGAAGTGCAGTCGGGAATAGCAAATGACTCGTTTAATTTCAGTCGCCGGGATGGAGGACCTTCCACGACGAACTTGACCTGCTTTTCCATCTCCTTCCGCCCAGCGTGCCGATTATTTACAATGCAAACGTAGATAAAAGAAGTCGACGAAGAGCTCAATGTCGATTACAAAACACGCACAATCTGGATCAGATCTGAATTTAAAGTTGGTTGCGAGTTTTCCAGTCGAATTGTAATAACAGAAATAATGTCACTAATATGGTTCAAATGAGAAACTCAGATCTGAGTATCCCGCGTGGGACAGCAGAGAAGTTTCAAAGAAGAACTATTAATACGAATCTCTGAGGTCTGTATTAATAATTATCACTCGGCACTTATCTCATGTGAGATTCTCAAATTTCTATTCTGAGTTAGGTCCAAAATTTTCAGTCGAATTACGATATGTGAAAAACTGAAAAACTTGGATCTAATTCTGAATGAAAATCTGAATATCTCATGTGAGACAAAGTTCAAATAATGACTATTAATACGATTCGTATGACTATTAATAACGATTCGTACAGGCCTAACTCTAAATTAAAATCTGCACGGAAAAAAAAGATCTGTTACATATAGATAACTAAACATAATTTGCTGTATTAGCCATTTTTTTTTGCTGCAGGAGCCAATTTCCTTGCTGCAACAAAAAAGTAGCTAAAGTAGTAAATTATGTTTAGTTGTCTATCTGTAATAAATTTGCTACATTAACCACTTTTTTGCTGTTGGAGTAGATTTTCTTGTTATCATAGCAAGAAAATAGGTTCCTACAACAAAAAAGTAACTAACACAGCGAATTATATTTAACTGTCCATACATAGCAAATTAGTTTGCTGCTGCAGCGAAAAATTTTTTTTTATGTGAGTGTCTTATCTGAAGCGAGTTTTAAGTAACGACTATTAATACGATTGTCGTTAAATCGCGATTACAGATACAAGTGTCACATATATCATGCAATTCGATTTGAAAGGCTTGGCTGCAACTCTGAATAGAAATCTGAGTATCTCACATGAGACAAGTTTCAGACGTCGATACGCAGTATTGACTGGTCTGACAGCGTGCTGGTTTATTCAGTATATTTACAATGCGCTCCCCATTTGCTTATCCTTATACCCGGTTTCGCTGTGGGGACCTCATCCGATTCCATCGTCAATGCGTGCACTGAAGAGAAAGAAAGAGAGAGAGAGAGAGAGAGAGAGAGAGAGAGTTACTCTGCTTGAGTAATATTCTATAAAAAGACGCGATAGCCCCCCTCCGTGCACGCGCACACACGCGCACGCATACGGCTAAATCGGTCATTACGAGTGATCATCTTTCTACTCGATGTGGCAAATCATTCGCGTAACGCGACGATAGTGAGGAACGCGGACGCTGGACGAGGATAGAAGGTCTAGGAGAGCAATTACTCACGTCCGATTGAATTATTTACCGATCGATAATCGGAATACTACGACGCAGCCGGTGCCCGCAAAGAAGGGCTCCCTAGAAAGTTGCCGATGCCGGATTATTAAATTCCTTAAGACCCCATTGCGAATACCTCTAGTCGAGAATCGATACATTCACTGAATATCTCAGACACGAAGAACGCCCCCTGGCCATCCGGGACGGTTGCGACGGAAGCAAGCCGTTGCTGCGAGAACGAAAGACAGTTTTTCCCCTATTTCCCCCTTTTTTCTTTCTCTTTTTTGCGTTTTTAGAAACGAATTTCGTCTCGCTGGTCTCTCGTGCGCACGTCCGCGACTTTAATTCAATCATTCTCAGCCTCTCTCTCTCTCTCTCTCTCTCTCTCTCTCTCTCTCTCTACAATAT
>NW_022639474.1:1878944-1884135 GCF_010583005.1 Odontomachus brunneus
TCTCTCTCTCTCTCTCTCTCTCTCTCTCTCTCTCTCTCTCTCTCTCTCTCTCTCTCTCTCTCTCTCTTCCGAATTGTATTTATTTAAAAAGCATGCAAAAAAATTAGCCGAAAAATATCGTTGCGACTCGCACGGTGGGATTAACGAATCGGTATCGGGGACTCCGGCATACAAATTTATTCCGCGCGACATTATCCCGCATGTAACGGAGCATGTCGAGGCAGTCACTGTACTGCATAATTAAATCTGCATCGTTAATAAACGCGCAGATGGGCGGTCAGATGCGGTGTGCGTGTCGAGCGATACAGTTTCCGTTGATTCGCGCAAAAGGTCTCGCGCGCGCGCGCCCCGCCATAATTTCGTCTTATTACACGGCCCAGAGGGAAACGTCTCTCGTCGCAAACTTTCGTATGGCGCGTTCGATCAGATCGCAACGGCTTTCTCAAAGTCACGCCCACGGCGATCCGCAATATAGCGCGCAGCGCGGACTCTCTTTGCACTTTCGCACAGTGAATATCCGTTCCATTGTCGTCGAGAGAGCGAAGCTTTGATCGAAAACACCCGAGGGTGAGTCAAGGCGCGTTCGAGAAGCCTCTTCCGTGATATCAGGAATGGTAGAAAATACAGCGCCCCAAGCTGGCAATATTGCGCGGGATGACGTAATCAATGTTCCGCGTTCGCGAATATTTAAACAGGAATTTAATGAAGTCACCTTGCGCGCGCGCTATTTCCCTCAAAAACCCGTCCGCCGCTTCCTTCGACGTGATGTACGCGCCCATGCGCGTAATTTATCGCGTAATTACTTTTATCGCATTATTCTTCCGCGGCCGCGCGAGAGTCGGGAAAGAAAAGCACAGCCCCGGAGACGTTTCCCGGTAAGCAAGCGCAACAAGCGCTTAATTTCCACTGACGTTCCATTATTCCAACGTATAAAACGTTCTCGCGCGCGTGAAATACGCCTGGAACACACGCGAAACACACGCGATATCGTGCCTCGCGCTTTTTAGCGCGCCGCCGCGACTACAGAAGTAAACAGATTATTATAGCGCGAGGGCAAATCTCCGGGGAGGCGACAGCTCCTCGAGCAGGAGGTCGGTATGCTCTTCCAGCCGGCGGTCCCGCCGTCGTCTAACACGGCGGCGAGAAATATTGCTACTCCGCTTCCAGATATTCTCCGGCTTATTACTCGGCGCGTCTGCCGCCGCGACGCGGAACACGATACCCGAAATTGGACGGCGCGAATAAACACGAAGGAAATTGTCTAACATCATCATCATCCACACCGCCGCCGTCTCAATTATGCTTCTCATCGTGTCGCGCGATTGTCGCGCAGCTCACCGACGGCTATCCGAAATGCTAAGTCACTCGGCGATATTTATATTGCACTCGGCCATCTCCGCTTTTAAAATTGCCTCGAGTTTGCCTGGACGACTCGTCGAGTATCTGGTACGACGGGTCTAGTTTGTATCCCGAGTATCCCGAAAGCGCCACGAGCGACGTCCTCGTAAAGACGAGATCGTCGTGAAACGAGATGAATCCTTGACGTTCTTTCGAACGTCGCGATGAAATAGATTCCCGAGGAAACCCACGACAGCTCGTCTACTTTCGAATGGTATATCGGTGATAGTATCGTGGATCATTGGTCGTCAATATAAATTATCTATTCAAAAGTGTAACAAACAAATTCTCTCTATACATGCTTGGGCATTGTATATATTTCGGTACAGAGATGCGTCCCGGTGGCGGTTTCTTAACGGATTATGCAAATAATTCGTCGTAAATGGAACCCCTGAGGTGGATAATTTGGAAACACCCTAAGTACACTCACATCGAGACCGTGAATAATTTCATACTCGGAGAGAATTTTGTAGCAAGAATTACTGTACACGGAGATCAGATTATAATTATTCATATTATTATATATGCACGTATAGTATTCTTATTAATAATATTATTATGTTATTACATAATATAATATTATGTATATGTGTTTTTTTTCATTTTATAGTTATTAAAAATTATTCTAGGATTTTATATAACCGAGGAATAGTTAAACATTGTATAGTAATTAACCATCTTTTAATTTCTTATATCCTATTTATATTTTAAAAGCTGAAATATGCTATGAAAACACTTACTATGTTTCTAATGAAATTTATTAGCAAAGGACTGACCTCACTAACAGTCTGTCCTCCTAATTTACTAGAAACATATCAAAATGGAAAAAAATTGATATGAAAAAGAAAACTGCAACGTTCTCTCTGGGTAGATGGTCTACTTTGCGTTGTCGTTAAGTGAAATAATCCAAAACTAAAATTCACACGACAACAAAATCCTCGCGAAGGTGTTAAAGTGCTGAAACCAAAGTGGCGGGGTACTTCGATATCCTGCCACGACTTTGACTTTGCCCGACGTGTTATAGGGAGAGAGAGAGGGAGAGAGAGGGAGAGAGAGAGGAGAGAGAGTGAAAGAGAGAATAAAGAGAAAAGTTTTGACGTTGTAGTCGGCAAATCAAATGGCCGTGGGCGAAAAGGCGACGGAAAGGAGAGATCGGTGTAACGAACTTCGCTAACGGGATTAACAGCCTAAATCCTTTCCCCGGTGCTCCCTTAGTGCGCCTAGGTGGTCTCGTAGGGTTAAGGTTTAATTACACGGCTTTATCCCCGAGCCTCTGTCCTCCCCCTCCCTCCCGCTACCCCAACCCGCCTGACGATTCGCGGATGGATCGATAAAATTTCATTCGCCGCGAGCGCGATATGAATTTAATAAAGGTCGCATCGCAAATATACACGCGTAACGCTCTGATGCGATACATTTTGCAATCGGCATCGCGCAAACGTCGCGACACGAGGTAGTACTGCATTTTTTGAATGCCGACCCGGCAAGTTCGCGAGAGGAGCGTTGAGCGCGCGTGAAATAAAAGTCAAAGGTCAAGCCCGGATCAGAGTACAGCATTCTGGTTGCGAAACCGCGCGGTCGTGAAGCCATCTAACTCAGTTTGCCGCGGAACACGAATACGCTCGGGAGCTCGGGCTCGACGGTGGGCAGCGCGCACGCCAGCATAAGGTACACCCTTGATTGTGGTATTCATGCGCGATTAACTCGGCCGGAACTCAAACTACCTTCGGATTTGACGACGGACTCCGTTGTAGGTGAGTACGCGCGAGCCGGGAAGCGGGCTACGGCCGAAGAGTATCGCGAACTTCAGTGCCGATAATGGAATCGGTTCTCGGTCGCGGCTGGCCGTGTCGCTCGGCCCGGGCCCGAGGGTGAGAGGTCGCCGTAAAGGCGAGCGGTGGTGCGCGCGATACGTTCCATTAAAACTTAAAATTAATTCCGGCCCAACGACGACGACGACGACGATGACGATGGTGGTGGTGGTGAATAGTGGTGGCTACGGAAGAGAAACGGCGCGTCAACGCGCGCCAACTCTCTCTCCCGCCGCGTATATCCAATCCAACTACACAAATTCCCTCTAAAACCCACCGCTCTCGGAAACCTCGCCGCCGTCGTCGCCGCCGTTGACGTCGCCGTCGTCGGCAACGCGTGTCGCCGAAACCGCCGGCGCCGTCTATACGTATATAAGCGGGATGTAACAATGCAATTACGCGTCGCATAAGCCGACGACGAAATTACGCTTTAATCCGCGTGGCGCGGCGCTGCGCGACGCGACGGTGTGTTCCGCTTTAGTCCTTCGGTTTCGTCCACTGAGTTCTGTTCAAGTAAGAAAGAGAGAGCGACCTCTCTTTCTAGTCAGTAACTTGCCAGGAATTCTTATTACCGACTAGCTTTTAGCTAAAACTAGTTAGTTTCTGGCAAGTTTTTAACCAGATTTTCTAACCAAATATTTTTGCACAAAAATCTGTCAATCGTTTGATTCTACACGGAAAAAAAGGTTTGGCTGAATTAACTAAATATCTGGTCGAATATGAACGATCCAGAAATCCCGATTGACTCGAATTTTGTTTAAGTTAACAAGATTTTTGGTTGACTAATCAAACATGTCTGGTTAGTCAACCAAAAATCATGTTAACTTAAACAGAATTCGAGTTACTTCAATCGGAATTTTTGGATCGTTCATATTTGACCAAATATTTGGTTAATTCAACCAAACCTTTTTTTCCGTATACGTCATAAAATATTTTATAAACTAGTTTTTATATAAACATAATGTAAAATTTAAAAAGAAATTATTTTCAAATTCATTAATTATTGAGGTAATTGCATCTTTATTTCTAAATACCATTATTTCTTATTTTTGGCCAGTAATCGGCCAAGAAACACTGGCCAGTATCGTTCAGTTCCTGAACACTCACTGTCCAATAAATCGTAGCCAGTAAACTGACTGGGAAGCAGTTTTCCTGGAAATATTTCTACTCCGGTACCTATTCGCCAGCGAAATCGTTTACCCCTGGCTGTGCGACGCTGCGTTTTCTTCCGCCCGCTCCTCTTTCCGCCGCCCCTGCTGCTGTTATCCGCAAATTTCGCGGGCGAGTCGCGACGGTACAATCGTAGCCGACCGCCGTGATACCGTAACGAAGCTAATTCGCCGTCGTTACATGCCACGGCCGTCGACGGCTTCGCCCTGGGGCGTCGCGCGCCAAAGGACGGCGCGCGCTCCACGTGCCGCTATCGTGCCCGTCGGGGGAAAAAAGAATGACGCGCCGAAACTAGTCGCAGGTGAGTGTACGCCGGCGAAATTGCGAGCGGCTAACTCAAACGGAATGTCGCTCGAAGTTTGCGAGCGCAGTTTGCAAAAGTGGCGCTTTGATCAAACGTCGAAATGTGCGGGGAAGACTGCGTGCTCGTGTACGCCGGGCTGAATCGCGAAATGATATCGGCGCAAACGTTAACGGCGCGCAATCAATATCGCGCTCGCGATATTTTCCAATGATACAGTTAATAGTCGACGGTACGTGGCATGGCGCGGCCGCCAGAATGTAATAACTGCCAATTTTAGCCTATGCGCAATCGGTAAACAAGATTTACTATCAATTTCGGGAGATATAAACGTTAATCATTATGTAAGCTCAGTCGTCATAATTGATCCTATTCGGCGCATATACATAATTGCGGCCCTCCCGATATAAGCAAGTGCCAGAAATTTATTATTGACGCTAAAGCCCATTGCGCAGATATATCGATATCTATATATATATATATATATATATATATATATATATATATATAT
>NW_022639474.1:1884282-1898904 GCF_010583005.1 Odontomachus brunneus
TTTTCGTTACATAATAATTGAGTGATTATTATTAGACTGAGAGGACGAGCAAGAAAGCCAATATCGACTGTGCGCGACGCATGTACTTTACAAAAATTTCGCCGGTATTGCGCGCAGTATCAAACCAATTTCCCGTAATTAATCACAGTTATAATGAATTCGGCAGCGATATGGGCAATATGCAGCAAACGCGAACCTCCCTCAAAGGCAGCCATTGTACGGTCGGAAAATATTGTGCACGATGTATATATCAAAACTGTTATTTGAATTTTGCTTTTAACGAAATTTTAGAGAGTGGCAGAAATAAATCCAGTAAATGGAATTCTGCGAAGAGAAACGTTAATGAAGAGAAGAAAAGAGAGAGAGAGAGAGAGAGAGAGAGAGAGAGAGAGAGAGAGAGAGAGAGAAAGAATAGAGTTTATTATCTTCTATGCCATAGGATATAAATATTCCCTTAAGTATACAAAAAAAGAAGACAGATATGGTTGCAAACTAGTATAAAGACATGCAATCAGAAAGAAACTATAATGATAATGCGCAGTAAAAATAAGTATTGTAACAGTATAGGTAACAATTATATATTTTTTTATTTTATTATATATAACAGAATAAAGTGTGTATATAACCAATTAAAGAAATAATGCAGTGAAAACAAATTGAGATACATTGTGTCAGGTTGCTCCTTAAACTATTAAAAATAGGAAGATAAAGGAACAATAAATAGTAATATGTAATATTGACAAAGAAACAGAGAGAGAATGAGAAGGAGGAAGTGGGAAATATAGAGAGATATATGGGGAGAGATTATATTTTTCTCGCCAACCCTTCGTCAGTGAACAAACATAAACACACGACATAAACAATTTTCGTTTCTTTGTGCCGCAAACGCGTAAACGGATGTACGCGTTCCGACCAATAAAATAACGTTTAATCATTATCAACCTCCCTCTCCCACACACGCGGAAAATCGCACAGAACCGATATAATACATGTTACACGTCTCTATAATTAATTTCAATTTCAGACACTTCTAGAGACCGCGGACTTTTATGAAAGAATTTTCAATGTAGCCATGATAACCCGCGGGATAATTTCAGCCGCAATTAGTCAGACAGTGACTCTTTTATAACGTTGAGAAATAATTGACACGAGCCAGGCAGGTAGAAACGATAGTCGCTAATAAATAGACAGTACATATTCCTGCACATGCATACACACACACACATACTGACGCGTGCCCGTTCGAGCGAATTTACACGATTCACCCTCGATAATTGCCTCGGATGAATCGCCAAAAATGTACGCGCCGAATCAACGGATTTTTGTATGGACGCTGCGTCGGAAATTAACTATCCAGTGCGCGACTAGATGCACTTGCGCACTCGTGACTTCTTAATGCGTCCGGAAATCGTCGCTGTCGACGTTCCAGCGTTAACGTGAAGTCGTTACTCCGCGGAAGAACGATATGTAATCCGGATACGTAAGAATTTTCAATTGTTTCATCGTGGACACAGACTCGTCTCGTCTCCTACGTGATCTCGTCGCGAGTCGTACTTCTGTTCGCACTTACCTGTATTCACACTATCGAAAAGTTCAGTTCGATTCTTCGACCCTCGCATGGCACACATGTTTTGGGCACTTCAATCTGCCACACGGTTGAGGTTGTCCTTTTTTCGTTTTTATTTACACTCTGCAATAACAGACCTGTAGAAAATGACAAATGTACTATCGAGTTTGTACACGGGAAGAATTTTATAGTAAAAATTACTGCAGAGTTTCGTAACCGAGCAACAGATCGACATTCTGTAGGAACTCGCTCTATCCTTTCATTTCATATGTGCTATTTATTATTTTGAGAAGTAGAATGTGCTATTAAAACATTTACTATGTTTCTAGCTGTATTTCTAGCGAAATTTACTATATTCTTTAACAAGAAATTCTCTACTGACAGAGTATTCTTACTATTAAACTATTAAAAACATGGTAAAATTGAAGAGAATTTGTATGAAAAGAAAATAATTTCTCCCTGTAAAATAGAATCGTATGTAGAAATTATCGCAATTGTTCACTGAGGTATTTATTGCAAATATAAAGAGAAGCAGAATGAAACATGAATTTACATAAAAATCTATAAGTTTGCTGAGAATGGATTTAAGAAATTGAGATTTTAAGATTTTTTATCAATATTTGAATCATTAAGAAAAAAATTGCATATTTTAATTCGTCAGAAAATATATGTAGGTATACAAAAATATATCATCTCTTTTAAGTTAAGAAGGGAGAATAAAATTATTAATAATTTCAAGTCTTTGCGGTATTAATCTATTATAACGCGGATTTTAAAAGTATTACAAAGATTGTTATATCTGAATCATTTTTGTTCGTGATTAAAGTTTTATGGGACAGGAAATTTGGTCTTGTGTGATATAACTCGAAATAAATAAACTACTTACATAAATCTTTTCTTATACATTATATTCAATGCGAAGAACCAAAATGTAGTGAAAAATCAGTTTTATTTTAGACTTTGACACTTTAATTTGGCGCACTGGAGTCAGAAACGACTCCATAGCAACTTTGTCTATTTATTATATGACAAGTAATCGAGGTGACTCAACCTTATATTCTCACTCCAACTACACGACATTTTTAGCACATCAACCGGAAGTCTTCATTCCACTAGGTTGCGAGTAATTCAAAATTCAAAATCGAGTGGGTCGAAAATCCGACTCCAATGTGCCAGATTATAGTTGAGAACTACATTCTATGGAAACGTGATATTTATCGATCCAACAATTGCCGTCGTTATCTGTCACTTTTCATTAACTTTCTGGCGGTAGAACATTTAGCGCTCTTGTTTGTATTGCATATGCATGACGTTCTTTGCTAAAAATCTAATCGATCCTTTCAACTGTGTTCGCACGAAGTCTACACTGCACATAATTGGCTGCAGAGCGCAATTATAAGATTCCACGTTCGCGATAAACGTGTACCTTTTTCTTCCCACGTTATCGAAAGGAATAAGGAATACGCGGCGCGCGTATCACAATTAGTGCTTGATGGATTTACGTTAATGGAATGCTTCGTTAATACAGCCGTAGCTGAGAACGCGCGCGCACAGGAGCTGTGCGTTTGAAGTAAAGGAAAATACTTAACGAATATTTCCTGAAGGCTCCGTCTTTGCTGGTTACTTCGTAAACTGCGAAACAAGCTCTAATGCTTCATTCCATTGCGCGCGCGTCACGGTGTGCGCTACGGTCTCAACTTTTAATATATTTTTCATTAATTTATTTCCCCCGCTCCTCGTTATTACAATTCAGGCGCCGTAGGTTCAGCGTAATGGAAAAATGTCCTCCGGTTCGCAGCGGGGTGGTACCTACTGACGTAATTGCAGCCGCTCCGCTCCGCGTTAACGAAGTCCCCCAAGTTGGCACAATTAAAACGTAATAGTAGTGCGTCTTTCCTCCTGCGAATACCGGGCGCCCGCGCCGCTATCCGGGATAATCGAACGGTTCGACTTTGGTTCCTTATTAAAGCGGAAACAACTCGTCCGCATGCATCATCATGTATGATTTTGAAGATTTGATTCGGTTGAATATTGCGCAAGGATAGACTGAGAGAAGGAATACCCGCAAAATAAGAAATATTTATTTGATGAGCACCAACACACGGAGAAAATATTAAAAGTAAAAGTTACAACAATTTTAGTAGTTCGGGACTAGAATGGTACTATTACGGAAATTATAACAAAACTTAGTAAAAATGATAAATAAGTAAGAGTTTATGGTAATTTTTACTATGTTCTTTTACAATTTTCTATTTTCTTACTATATTTTATTACAATTTAATAGTGCCAGTCTATTTCCGGGCTACTAAAATTGCATTGTAATTTTTACTACAATATTTTTTCAATATTCTTACAATATTCTATATTATTACATTATTATTCAATATTATTCAATATTATTACAATATTCTATTAAACAAAAGACTTAAATGAATGTGTTATAGTTCCATCGAATTTTTCATTCCTCAGGTATTTTTTCTCTCACAGTGTACGTATGCGCTTGTATGTTTCCTTGAATAGAAATTCAAGCGAAAAAACGTCGGCAAAATGGCCAAGTTTATTACTTGAATGTTCGACCAAACTCTCATGTTTCCTCACATGCGACACACAAACTTACAATTGTGATTGTAAACGCAACAACGCGAGGCGTATGAAATGCTGTGTTTCTCGGTGCCGGTTTTTCCCAAACTGCTGTGTGCAATTTAGCTCTCCTCATACATTGCCTGAACTTGCGTCCGGCAAAAACTTTCCGATGACGAGATTTTAATGAAAACATTATTTCCTGCGCGTCTCATATGTTTATTATTTTACCTGCTGACAGGGAGAACAATTTTTTGATCAGAAGATCGACAGTCTGATTAAAATTTAATATTCCGTACAGAATCAATATACGTATCGTGTTTCCCGTAGCCGCCCGCCGCATCGGTATACCGATATACCGGGTACGAAAAACGCGTATCGGGCATTGAATTTAATGCGCATGCATATGAATCATTTAACGGATGCGTGATAATTAAATTTCGCGGAGCGATCTTGAAATGTATGCATGCATTTAATTTTGTTGGAAACCTGACGCACGCGTCGATTAGCTTAAAAAATTTATGGAGTCACGCATGTAATTACACTTGCAAAGTAGAATCTATTTTACTGGTTCCGATAACCGATACTCTCCGACTGCTTCGCAGAGCGATCGGAAACGTTACATTTTCGGCAGACGGGAACGAAATTAAGAAAAAAGAAGTACTCCGTCTGTCTGTAATTCTCATGTCCTAAGAGATCATAGGTCGAAAAGGTAAAGTCGAATTTGCAATATTTGTCCTTGACTACTCTACCTAAGGTCAAATTAATAAGATCAATAAATATATCTTTTTAAAAAAGAACATTTTGCGATCACCTTTACACTGTTGCTCTCACGACAAATACATGAGCAAAACGCATGATCAACATGACGCTTGGACGAACTTGACCCAGCCACTCTTAAAGAAGAGGGAGAATGATAGACAGAGGTAAAATAAGTCGGTTGTTAGTACGCAAATATGCACACATATATATATATATATATATATATATGTTTTATATAACAAGATATATGAGACCACGATAGCCAGATACTATTCCGGGTACGGAAACTTTCAAGTTTGAACAATTAAGACGAGAACGCAGCGACGTGGCGGCTTCCCATTGCGTTTCGGTCCTCTTCGGCGTTCCGTAACGATACCTTGGGGCAAAGTTACCGTCACTTCGAGCCGTTTATGGGTTAATCCAGCAGTCCGCCATTTGAACCGTACCGTAAAGGCATAAAGCTTTCTTGTCTCGGAGCGAGGAGCGGTCTCTTTCGAACCCCAATGGCGTAAAGGACGCGCCTAATGCACAAATTACACATCATCCCCCAACATCCGCAATTTTAAGACACGCGTATACGATTAGACGATGAGATGCGTATTATTAATCCTTGCAGGTGCAAATTTGCATCGATTTCTTCAGAAAGTGACTTTCGGGATACAATCAGATCTATTTTTCACTCTTATTTTTTTTGTTGGCTTTTATATCATCGTCGTCAAATTTCTGATGTTCTTTTCTTATATTAAAAAAATAAACAATTGAAATTGATCAATTTGCGCGCGCGGCACCAAGTTATAAATCGACGAAAATTGTCGATGCAAATTTACACCTACATACTCTCTTGGTGTTTTCCCTCATATTTTTTGAGCTATATAATACAATCTGAGTGTATCAGACACGGGCAACTTTGAACCACCGTCTAACTTTGTTGAAAATCAATATTTTTGAACGTGTTTCCTCCCAGAGATACATTCTGCGAGAAAAAAGTATCTGACAAATAATAAAAAATATTTGTTCAGTGAGTAGCGATAACGTATTTACTTAAGTCCAAATTGTTTTATTTAAATAGGATAAACCATTGTTTTCATGAAAAGCTCAGCTTCTAAGAAAATATTTTCTCACTCGAAAAATCTGTCATGTTGGTGTAAGTCATGTTGGTGTAAGCAAATTTTTAGTACCTGCTGTATAAATATTTTTATCTCAGATTTTTTTCTCTCAGTGTGTAGAGAAAAACCTCAGCTATATATAAGGTATATCGACGCAATAGAATCTGCAGATTGACGCTATTTTGAAATTCTTCCGGAACCTTGACGAGAGTGTTGCCGAGTGATCGAATGCTCGTTCAGGTCTCGTTGAGGTAGCGTTGCGCGCGGAGGGTGAACGTCAAGATTACGTAACGCGGGAAAATTATCGCAACGCAAACGAAATGAAGCGGCGTCGCGAAGTAACGTGAGGAGACATCGTTAGGAGGTGAACGACTCCGAGCAAATTTACGTAACGTACACTCCCGGATCGCGATAACGCAATTACGAAGTAACAATAATTAATGACGAGTCGACGTCCGCCTGCTATCGTGACGAAGTATCGCGCACCGTGCCCGGCAGAGCCAGCGAGTCTCCAGTTTTTACACGTCTCTTTAACACGGCGCGTAACACGGCGGTAATAAAAATTATATTATCCATGACCTCTGACACATAACGTAGCCGAGTCTCGGTGCTCGCGTGCGAGACATCGTATGTCAAAAAAAGAAAAGAAAGAAAAGAAAGAAAAAAGGCACGCTCTATCACGCGATCGGACACGCCGATCCACGTGTTCAACACTGTCAGGCCGAGCTCTCGAACTCCTTGTTAAAACTTTGCCCTCCTATCTCCTTTCTTCCTTTCCTCTGCCAGTCACCCTCTCACCCTCGCCGGCCCACTCTCAGGTCGATAATCGTCGAGCACCGATCACGGCGCGAGCGAGATATAAATGTCCTTCTTTATCGGGCTCTCGAAATCCCCGGCAGTTCCCGTCGTGTCTCGCGATACTTCGCCGTCCTTCCTCTCCCCCCCTTTCTTTCCTTTCTTTCGCTCCCGTCCAAAACTTAATACCCTCGAGTCTGAAAGGCTTAATCTCTCCGCTATTACTCGTTCTTTTCCCTCGTCATCCATTAAAGCGAGCCGGGATGGTTCGGACGGACGTTCGAGAGGTGGCTGATACCGGAATCGATGGAACTAATATATCCGCGGAATCAGTCACTGCACGCGTGTGCGTCAGCGCCGACGGTAACAGCCGCCGCGAGAGGAGAACCACCGTGCCGTGGCACGGCAGGTGGAAGAAAAAGGGCGGCGAGAAACGAAGTAGCGAAAAGAAGGAGGACAAGAGGGAACCGCCGGGCGGGGCAGGGGATAGACGTATTAAGGAATTGAATCCGGGAGAGCGCTAGAGCCCGCTGCTGCCGGATGGAGCCGCGTAGTTTCGAGGTATCGCCTTCGCTGCGTTCCGGCTATCGCTCATGGCACGCCTCGCTGAACGAGACCACCCACCCCTTGCCACCCTTCTTACTTTCTCTCTCTTCCTCTCTTGCTCTGTGGCGTGCGTCCACGAAGAACACCGTCGACATATTGGACGGCCGACACCGAAGGCCGTAGCTCGCCATGGGGCTTCCGCGATGCGGTCATCCATCACGTCGTCATTACGGCGTAGTAGCCGGCTACGTTCCCGGCGCCGATGTTTCGGTCTTCACGCCCGATCGGCGCGGTGAGAGCCCGCTCTCTCTCTTTCCTCGCCTTTTTCCTTCCTCGCGCTACGTAAGTGAGTACATGCGGAGTTGCGCGAGCGAATCCAGTAATGACGCTTCGCGAGACTGAATTGCGGCCCAACGGATTAACGCGCGCGCCTCCGCTCTCTCCTCACCCCGGAACTCTCCTCAGCCGGCTTCCCGCCGAATGCGATTTGTCGACGCGAAGGGTGCGCGCCGAGGGTGAACCACGGGTCGCCGTGACTCCGCGCTGTGACGCGCTGCAGCGCGTCCGCGACGGAGAGTAGTGGACGCACGAAACGTGCCGTGTACGTGACGCGACTCTGTCGCGAGTTTCCGCGCGCGTGGTTCGCAGTTGGAACTGCGTCGACAGGTTGTGCCAATCTCGACGGTCCCGCGGGGGTAACGGCGTGTCGCGGTGCCTTTCATTTCAAGCGTAACGTAAGCGCCCGCCGGACGGCCGACGCGAACGCGTCGAGGCATCCTCTCGTCTCCCCCGCCCCTCCCTCTCCCTCGCCCCTCTACCGCCCTTCACTCTCGGGCGACTGTTGAAACTGTTGTAAGAGAGAAGTATTATTATCCGGGGAAATCTGGCGGCGTCCCCTCGAGATGTCAGATCGGTCACGTTCGGATGGAAACGCGCCGGAAGTTTCTCCGCTTCGCGACTCCTCGAGAAGCTGACCGGGTGAGGGCATGGAAGAGCGCGAAGAGCGGGGTGAGCAGGAAAGAGAGAATGAGAGGAGAGGGACGGACTATGCTCTCGCTATGCATCAATCGTAGGGTGAAAGAGAGAAAAGAAAGTAAGGGAGAGAAAAGAAGCGAAACACTGTCCGGACGAGAGACGACGAGGCGTAGAGGGACGATATCTGCGAGTCGATATCGACGAGATTATGATCTTCGTGGATGTCTTGGAAAAAAGGTCGAAGGTGGAAAGATTATAATAATAATATAACAAATAAGATATATGTACGTACATGCAGATGGGAGGAGGGAGTGGCGATCGATAAAGTTATTTTCAAGATGTTCATTATTAGCGCGCAGTTGTAATGCCGTAGACGACGACGACGACGACGACAACGACGACGACGACGACGACGATGACGACGCGGCGGCGGCGGCGGGAGAACCTTATAAGCGCGATATATGGCGTATATCATGTGCCGGGGCGAGAGTAATGAAGAGAATCCATACTCTCTCTCTCTGCGCCACCCCCGGCTTTGTTTCTTAATCCGAAGATAAAACAGGGACACGACTGCGTGCGCGAGTGAAATGGAGCGAACATCAAGATAAAGTAGCTCGTATTTCCTTAGAGTAAGAAGGATCGAATGCGCTATAAAATCCGGCCCGGAGTCGGAAGCACGAAAGGCGAAGTGTTCCTCATCCTTCGGGGAACGTCGCGAGGGTTACCGCCGCGGGGAGACTGGAGCGTTTCAGCCGGCCAGACGGCTGAAAATTTAAATAAAGCTCGTCTTATTTTTTTCTCGCGTAGTTCGGCGCGACCGGGAGAAGAAATATTCGACGGAGGAAGTTGCCGAGAAAATGAAGAAAGAAGCAACTCTATTTTGGTTCATTTCCAGCTTAATTGAAAAATATGAAGCACATCGGAGAAGATTTGCCCTCCCCCCTACAGGAAACAGATCGCTACGGTGTTGCATCGGAATACGAAACTAACTGTCCAGCAATGGCGGAAAAGTAAAGCTTCTAATTATTCCGTCATCTAAGACTTTCATTAATTTACATCAATTTGCCGATCGGCGAAATATAAAATAAATGTAAGTGAAATAATATTTTTCTGTGCCTACAAAAGTTGCGCTCCGATTTTCATGTTACATTTCGTACGATATATTGTTTTGCATTTTGATAATTATCTATCCTATCCCGCATAATTATTCACAAATTTTCTTTAATTAATATCTCGATAATTATTGCAAATATCGTAAAACGGTATAGGATTTTTACGTTTATCTTAATCCATGTGCCTTCACGAGAGTTTCGAAGATTGTTCTAGGACATCTCTCTCTTTCTCTCTCTCTCTCTCTCTCTCTCTCTCTCTCTCTCTCTCTCTCTCTCTCTCTCCCTCTCTTGTGTGTATATATATGTATATATATATATATATATATATATATTTATATATAAAAGATCCTATAATTATCACTAGATCATATAATTTTTACTAGAAAATTCTCTACCGTTTCACGAGACAAGCCGAACTCATTAATCTGTCGATCGTGGCGGGGATCGCGGGAAAAAGGGAGCGTTCGTCGGCGAATTATTACGGATGCAGGGCGAGTATCTTCGCCGCGCGCTTTTGCGTCGCTCGATTAGATTAGGCGCGCGAGCAGAGCGGCAGCCGAGGGAGCGCGGAATACGTGACTTACAATAATTAATACAAACAATCGGCGTCGTTTGCCGGTGCGTCGCACGCCTAACGGCACGTGCGCGTCGCGCGGCCGGGCGTGTGTGTGTGTGTGTGTGTATATTCGCCGTGTCGGATGTATTCACACGGTACGAGTACACGGGTATCGGACGTCAATCGCGAGCCCATTGGTTTCAAAGCGGGCGCGTGAACGCGGTCTAATAAAGTTTAGCTTCCGCGCCATGCCGTCCGCGCGGATTTGTCACGTCGCGCCACGTCGAACGTGTTCCCCGGGAAACAGCAATGGAAAATCAAAAGCCGCGGGAGCGCGCAGCCGGGAGAACAATGTTGCTGCACATTGGGAGTGTGCTCGCAACCTCGCGCCTCGTCTTTTTAGGCTTCTCCTTTGTCCTCGCATTAAACTTCTCGCGCCGATGATGGCGGAGCTGCGCGCACCAGAGGGAAAACACAAGCCAACCGGGCGTTATTCAGCTGTAAAAAAGAAAGTAAATAAACATCGCGAAATGTAAAGAGCGGGATGTGATGTGTTGCCGCGACCTCGATGGCGAATAGGCGCGTTATCAAATATTTATTTGCGCACTGAAAGGTCAGGCCGGCGTTTCCGCTGAAACGTGCGTTGCGTATGCATCTGGAGCATTGAATTATTGGCGCAGGAAGTCGCGCTGGAAAGCTTACGATATTAGAGTATTTAATACGCGTGTATTGTATTTTCGCAGTGCGGCAGCGGTATTACAGAGACGGGTATACGTCAATCTGACAGTCACTTCGTCTCAATCGTAAGAATTATATCCCTTATACGTAGTTCGCACCCGTGCTTACCACTTAGAAAAATAATGTAAAAAATAAAGAATTATCAAATTCGCTCACTACCAATAATATATATCTTCTTGAATCTCAATTATTTTTTAAAACAGAATAAACAGTTATTTCCATGAAAAGTAACAGTTTCAGAAAAATGTTTATTTTCCCATTTGAAGGAAAGTTTTTCTCAACGTAGAAATATATGCGTCGAGGTACAAATGGATATGTTATCGCTATCCATCGAATATTTTTTATTTTTAGATATTTCCCCTCTCAGTATAGAGAAGTACAAAAAGAATTATCGAAATGTACTCAAAACAGTGTGTCGTGCGAAATGTAACATGAAAATCGGAGCGCAATTTTTAGCAGGCATAGAAAAATATTATTTCACTGTTAGAAAAACAATAACTTTCCTTTTTTCAAGAAATGATTATCTTTAACAATATTGAAATATTTTCTTAATAAAAACCTTAATATATATCTTAGAAAACCTCCATTATTATTTCACCTCCATTATTTCACATATACTCAAAAGAAGAATTTATTTTCTTTGCAAAAATATTATAAAACTTTCTAGAAGAAAATTTTGATTCGAGATAACAAGTTTCCACGTAGCAAGCAAACTGAATTTTTGTTTTAATATTTTTGATTGAAATATACTAAACTCACTAGGATTCAGAAAGTATTTTGAATAAATTTAACGAAAGTTTATAGTAGTTTTGCAGATATATAAATTTATGTAGTACATGAAACAAGCAACATTTATTTGAACGCAGTATGCATTTTTCTGTGTGTAAATTTGTTGTTGCATAAATGTAACAAAAAATTTACATTTTTGTACAATGCAAATTTAGTGATTAATTCAAAACAGTGTATTTGCTTCATAAATTAATGAAAAAACAAATTATGAAATTCTCATCACTCACGTCGTGATAATCATAAAAACTCACTTGGGACCCGACGCAACTCCGTCGCGCCTTATCCCTAAAAACGGATAAAAATCTCTGGGGTTTGCTGTCACTCTTTGGGGAAAAAAGAAAAAATGTGGAAAAATTGCACGTGACGAAATCACACCGTATTTCGCGCGTGGACACATAGATATTTCATGCATTCGATTCGATGACACGTCACTGCAATTATGGTCGGCCGCTCGTTCTTTCCGCATTGACCATTCGGCCGCGCGACTTCCGGCCAGGTGGCGAAGCTTGTTTCTATTTTTACGTGCTATACACCGAGCTTATGCGCATTGTCGCTTCGAGCAGCGCGGGATATCAAGTATCACGCTTCATCCATGTTTCGCGCTTTTGATGGCACGTACGTCACCGGCTAACAATGAGAGGTAACAGAACGCCGTACAGTTGCCGCATGGTACTTTTGATGTTTACGGCCGTTCTCTCCAGGTGATGGAGGAAGAGGAGGACCTCCTATCCACGTAGCGTCGGGTCAATTTTACGCGGAGCCTAGAAACGCGTAATAGTAATATATTACGGCTTCTTCGCGCACAGAGCGCAGGTTCTTTAATCTCTGGTACGCCCGCCCACCCAGCATTAATCTATCCTGGTCATAAATTCACGCGAGCGCAGGTAGCGCGTCAAAATGCGTATTACAATACAAACACAGGCAGCGGCGGGCGAGATAGCAAAATGTTTACGCGCCGCACGTACACGAGAGAGTCGCTGCTGTAATGATACTGCCACTTACGTAAGAGCATCACGATTAATAAGCAGAGATAGATTACGATACGATACTGCGAGCGCGAGCACCGGCCGTTAATCATCGTAAAACGATTCTCGAATTAATTATCAGAATTCCAGCTCCCTCCTCCTCGTATCGTCCAGGAAGATTGAACGGCGCATGCACCGAGGACGGCCGTAATAATACGAAAAGTTTTCCATGCAAACAAAATTTTCGTTATTTACGTCATCATCGAACTCCGCGCTTGTCATCCATTAATCGACGCATCCTAAAATTCAGCAAACAGCGTTTAAAATGGTAATCAACACGATCATTTGTCCAGCGCGCAAAGTAATTGCGGGGGAGAAAAAAAGTTAATAAAGCGTTTCCTCGCGTTATTTTAAATTCACGAATAAACAATCGCACCTGTCTCCTCCACGCACACACGCAAATCCCCGAGAACGTAATATTGTTACGGATATAAGCGTCCTAAAAGTAGAAAGAGCGACCTCTTCCCAGCCAGTGACTGGCTAGGAATTGTGGTTACTGGCTAATTTCTAGCCCGTTTAGGCGACACTAGCTTCGCCAGTAACTGGATAATAATGGATCGTTTACAACGTGGGTTGCAGTTACACTTTCAACTCCGAATTAATTATATTAATTATATTCATTCGGAGAATTAATCGCAAGAATAATTTTTTCTCTTTCATTATTGTTTCTAGTAATGTAACGATGATATCCGATTTTTTTCATAATTTTCACAATAAAGCATTTTGGGGAAATCAAAATGTTGTTTCAAAGAAACAACCCTTTGATATGCTGCGTTATTTTCAGAGCAAACTATATTCTGCATAATAATAATTTTCATATATCGTAATAACCCAAGCAGCACATGAAGCTTTAAAACAGCTGCGATAACATTGTCGCTGCATAAACCGTAGAATTTTTGTCTAGCACAGTAACTGCCATATAATGATTATGATGTTTTGACAACGTTGTAGCAGCAAAAGTGGGACATTTTTAGGTTTTGAAAACTTAGCCGTAATCATTTAGCTGCACAGCTGTTTTGTAAAAGGTTACAATCTTTCGTGTAATTACAACCGCAAACATTGGCCAAGAAACATTGGCTAGTATTTTCCGAATTTTTACGAGGAAAACTTGAAGAACCAAAAAATTGTCCAACACTTACTAAACATTTCTTATTGTCTGATTCCTGGCTAATGATTAGTCAAGAAATACTGGTTAATATTTTTCTGTCCAGCTTCTGCACAGTTACTAATAAATCCTAGCCAATAAAAGACTGGCCAATTTCTTGATTGGGAACCAGTTTTCTCTGGAGATTCTTCCGCTCGGGATTAACGTGAACTAACAATTCGCGCGGCAAACATTTGAGAGAGCGGGGTTTAATCCCCGCTATTGGTAAACTCGGGCGGAAGAAGTTTCGGGACCGAAGTTCGGCTGGTGCACGCGATGGATGCAAATGAGTGCCGCACCGGTAAAGGCTTATTCCCGCGCGTTCGTCAGATACGTGTTTGCGGTTGATGACGTCACGTTTCGTATGGGGATAACGGTATGTCGGGCTCCCCGGAGGGGAATGCCGATGTGCTGTGGTCAGTAGTCACGTCCGCCCTTAATATTACACCCTTAAGTCCACGAGCCACACGCTCACAATTAAGAGCGGGCCTCGCCCAGGTCGGAATCGTCTCACGTGCCGACTTCCCGAAGAAAACCTTCTCCGCGGAGCGGCTTCGGGATTATTAACGACCGCATTAATACAAATCGATCTCCGTCGCCAAAAAGGATACACGTCGTAATTAACGCGATCGATTTTGCCCGACAGAATTGTCATTTACGACATGAATCATTTGTATGATTAATTATTAGGACCTTAACTTAGTTTCCGCCCAAAAAATACTGAGAAAAAGCATTTATTGTAAAAAATTTATTTAAATTATTTCAATGAAAGTATTTTCCATCACTTTCTACAACTTTTTGCCATCTTTCTGGCAACTGGGCGATACCATCTCGATAAAACGATGTTTGTTTCGAAGCAATCCATTCGTCCACCCATTCTCGCACTTCTTCAACATTTCGGAAGCGTGTACCACTCAAGCCGTGCTG
>NW_022639474.1:1898914-1934130 GCF_010583005.1 Odontomachus brunneus
TTTGCGGGCGGAAACTAAGTTAAGGTCCTAATAGCATTCGATATTCCGTGAAATCGCATTATAATACGATTAAATTGTTAAATTATTTATTAAAAGGGCGAGTCGACGTAAAATTAGAGAGAGGGAGAGAGAAAGAGGGAGAAAGAGTCGTGCATCGACAATGGCGTCGCACGAATATACCGTCTGGAATCCGCCTGTATGTATGCCAAACTGTGTGGGTAGGATATTAATTATGTAAAATAATTCGCTGTTTTTTTCACAAAATTCAAAGTCTATTCACAAAAAAACCAAATACAAGTTTAGCACTGGAAATGATCTTTATCGTTCTCTATTGAACGGAGTTTTCTTTCAACGTCTGTTCGAGTTTCTCGTTCTCAAACTTTTTTGGTTAGCTGACACGGTCTGAAAGATCAAGATCTACACTTTGAAACCTTTGATACCATCTTTCGGGTGTTTTATGGGTGCACCTTTAAACAAAGCAGGAAAAAAATTATTTCCGTAACAGCGTCTTTTTTTAATTAAAACGCGACAAGAACACAGTGCCTTAAAGGTTGTTTTACGGACGCCATTGTGTTCACTACTATTTTTTGAAGTTATGTTGGGAAATAATCTAAAGCATTTTCCATAAATCACAGTTTACATCCGAACAAGTTCTGAGAACATGTCTTTACGTAACGGCGATTAGAACCGAAATTTATACACCTAATACTTATAAATCTAACGACAACATCGACACTTTCGTGCTCGACGTGAGAGCGACGCGAATAATTACATATTTCAGATCTATCATGCGTTGACATGAACGATAAACAACGCGATATTTAACGTACATACGAGAGCAGCGATACTTTTTTGCATACGGGGTATGTTTTCTCGCATGACTAATAAATAAACATTGCCAGCATCAATAACATTCGATACTCGAGCGGGAGACGCGCGCGGAATAACAGCGAATCGAGGCGCCAGCAGAGCATCCTTATATTCATTTGCGCGCTCCTCCCGAGACGCAAAGATAATTATTGTCGCGCGTTTTCATTTCGGACGACGTTGTGTCGCATTGACGGCTCCAGGCCTGATTCCGCGCTGGAATTTAGTCCGAGTCGTATTTATGGGCCCTGAGACGTGCATTTTATTAAATCGCGGATCGTTTAGCGCGCGCGCGCATGGCCGTTCAATTAATTCCTGCGCACGCGGCGCACGCTGGCGCCAAAAGGGACAAACGGAACGGCATTCGCTCCGCTCGTCCGCTAATAAAATCTGAATTTACGATCTTGCACATCACGCGCCACGTTATCTGGTTTTCCGAACCACTACGGCACGAAATGATGTGTCCCGGCATTGTGCCCGTAGCGTTAAGCGCGACGCGGAAGCGCGATAATTGTTTCCAAATGACAACGACGGCATCCCCCAAATGACGGTTTTGAATATCAATGGACGGCAGTCCACTGTGCCGACGCGGAGAGTACGTAAACATATCTGCCTCTGCCCGCAAAAGATACGCGCACGACAAACACGCGGATCCTCCACGCGCGCATACGCTCGTCAGAGCGTATTAATCGGCGATTAATTACCTGTACAGATCGTTTCTTGAGACTTAATTGGAGCCCAGCCCGTTCTTCAGGATAATTATGAATGTTTCAAAGTATAATATTTCAAGCATTGCACTTTTTCTTTCTTCTTTAATTCTGGATTTTTAAGTGGGAAACCCATAATTTTTCCAATACTTTTTCTGTAGCTTTAATTTTATATTAGAATTGAAGAAAATATATATTGCCTCTTCAAGTAACTTCATTATTCAGTAAAATACTTAAAATATTTAAAAAACTTTTTTTATCTTTTATTCTATTGAATGCACTAGTTGGTATGGCAAAAATGAGATTCCCTGTTTGATATCATAAAAATATACAACTAAAAATGAGCGCGGGTTCGGTAGTAATAGTATTTCTGGGTCTCAATTCTATGTTTGTGGAACAGTGTTTTATGATATCAAACAGGGAATCTCATTTTTGCCATACCAACTAGTGCATTCAATAGAATAAAAGATAAAAAAAGTTTTTTAAATATTTTAAATATTTTACTGAATAATGAAGTTACTGGAAGAAACAATATATATTTTCTTCAATTCTAATATAAAATTAAAGCTACAGAAAAAATATTGGAAAAACTATGGGTTTCCCACTTAATAATCCAGAATTAAAGAACTGAATGCAATTGCCAATTATTGTAGTAGGATAACCGATTTTGAAGCAAATTCTAATTGAAATCTATGGTTAAGCCGCGAAAATCTGGAGAAATGTTTAAGCGGTTAGACGTGTTCGTTACAATTTAACGCGTCGTATCAATCATTAATCGGTTGACTCGAAAGACCTCTCTCGCGATATCTGCCATTTACCGATGCCAGTGCCTGGCTTCTCATGGAACTCTTTGTTTAACAAACCGTTAATGTTCGAGCTAAAGCTCACTTCTGCTAAGTTCATACCGGATAAAATATTCAGCTCGAAGAGTGGAAGCCGAGAATCGCGAATAACGTCTTGCTTCCTTACATCTATTCGACGGAACTATCGGCCCCGAAGAAGCGTCCATCATCCGATAAAGCGCTTTTAGCTTACGTATCGTCGACAGCCCCCGGTATACCTTAGATTGCCTTAGATTGCCGTGCAGCGTTTGTACGGTAAAACTACTCCGTGGATTTGCTGAAGCCACGTATTCCACCGGAAATAGCCGGCGGACGCGAGGAGAAGAGACAGCAGAAGCGACGGTGGCGGCGGCGACCAGGTCCTCAGCGGCGTTATCATAACTAACGGCTTCATCTGCATAATTATCCGAGGAAAGTACGTTACTTAGCCGTCTACGGCAGGCCGTGCTCGCTACAGAACCGAGGCGCCTGGATTCCGGCAGGGAGGAGGGGAAGGAGGGAGGATACTGTGGTACCGGTCCGAACCTGGGACGAGAGCCTGTCTCCTCGGGAATGAAACCAATTACTCGATGACCCCCTCGGGCCAGTACGTTTCCAAGGTGAAAGAGAGAGAGAGAGAGAGAGAGTGAGTGAGTGAGTGAAGAGAGGAGAGGAGAGGAGAGGAGAGATTGACAGAGACGCGGAGGAAGAGAAATTGCGCGCTAACATGGGAGGGAATAAGCGAGCAGAACGTGGAGGAACGCAGTCGACGGAAAAGACTGTAAGTGTACAATCTACAGTAGACCGAGCGTGTAAACTTGACAAAGAAATTGCAATAGAACGTGTCATTGATCGCCACTTTAGCTAATTAGGGGCGGCTTTAATCATCACAATTATCATGGAGCATGTCGCCGAACCCAAATGGTTAAGCGTTCAAGTCGATGCACTTTTGGAGCGAAGTGAAACGGGGAGAGAATTGCGATCGAAGAACCGACCCGAGGAGGAGTCTAATCGTTACAAACGATTATACTACGTGCACACCAGAGGCAAATCCCTGAACCCTTATAACTTCTTCAAATCCGGAAAATGTCCGGCTTTCAGCAACTTGCGAAGTCGACGACTTCCTAATATTGAGCGAGCGGCGAAATCGCGGCGAAAGAGGAGACAGAGGAAAATAGCAGAAACGGCGTGGGGTATCAAACCATGATAATTGACCCTCTTCTGCTCTCTTCCAGGTCGTGCACGCTGATACAGTCGGCTCACACTCGAATGTTTCGGATCGATGTTATCCGGCAGTTCCGGGTGAAGGTTGAAGGAAGGTCGAGGTTCTCCCCCATGCGAATTGTGCTCGTTTCCATCCCCCTTTTACTCGCTCCTATATTCCTCGCCCCCGGGGGTGGAAATGGGAAACCCTCGAAATATCTGGAGTATCTACCCCCGCGTGTCAGGTGGAGAGAGAAAGAGAGAGGAACAAAGAGAGGAAAGATTCGAGGAAGACGGCGAATATCGAGGGCAAAAGAGAGACAAGGACGGGAGAGGGTCGAGAAAGGGAGAGGAAGAATTCCTCCCGAAAACAGTTCCTTCGCCGGTGCGATTCCGAAAAGCGACTGCTGGCCGGGGGGTGAAGTGGCACGGGAACTTAAAGACAGGGCGGAGGAAAACCGACCTGCCTACCGGGATTATTAGAGTCGTTATTTTTCTGGAAAACGTCGTCGCGCGTCTTTCTCTCTCTCTCTCTTTCTCCCACTCTTGGATAATAATAGCGCATAGATACGATTCCCTCTGAACGGCGGCAGTAGCGGAGAATCGCGCCACGCCTCGGTGTCGTTAGATCACGAGGAACCCTTTAAGAGCCGATCGTAATTCCGCCGATTATAATTTCGTTCTAGGCTTTCCCTCCGACCCCTTTTCCATAATGTAACGTGACTAGCGTAAAGTAAGAACGCGGTGAATCGGCCGAGAGTCACGAGTCATTATATAGGGTGTCTAAGTGTCCCATACTTACTCGTATACATGTAGATTAGATCAAACTGAACAAAAAAGTTGATTTTTCAGATATTAAGTAAAGAAGATTGGTGAATGATTACGGCGATGTTGATATACGGCGGATGGGTTGTGATAACGACGCCTGTCATCGTGCGCTCGTAAATTAGGTCAAACTAATCAAACTGAACAAACTAAGAGGTCTTATGCCATATTACGAACAACCACGTTTTTGAGTTATTAATTAAAAAAGCTCGGCGAATGATCGCGTGCGATAATGTCTTTTAATTAATAACTTCTAAAAATCTAGTTATTTACAAAATGGTAGGGGATTTTTCTGTTCGGTTTGATCTGATCTGCAATTACGTAGGCGCCATTGTCACAACTCATCTGCCGCGTCGCGCGTGATCGTTTGTCAATTTTCTTTAATTAATAGCTCAAAATTTCATCTGATTGTTCGCAAAATGGTATACTAAGAAAAAAGTGTTTGGTATTTGCAAATACAATCACACAGAGAACTAATTACTATAAATTCTAATTACCATAATATAATAGTCAAGGAAACTATATTTTTGTCAAAAATTTTGTTATAATGTTAGTGATAATAACTTTGTATGCATGCTGCTATTATTATTTTACTATAAAAGATATAATTGGACAGCCAGAAGTAAACTATAATTTTCGTTCAATTAACCCATTTTCTTCTCTTAGTGTAAAAGAATGTTGCAGAAGAATGTTGTGTTCAGGCTTGACCTGATCTACATGTACACGAGGGATTCTTAGCGTCAGATGCGCCCGCATAATCGGGGTTATTAAATGCTCATAAGAACGCGGCAAATGTACACGGCGGGACGGATATGAGTATAATTTAGCGATAGAATCAGGACTCGCGCGTGGCGAGGTGCGAGAGCGACGCGGAACGGAGCGAATGTGGCGCGCGAAAAGGAAAGGTGGCAAGAGAGAGAGAGAGAGAGAGAGAGAGAGAGAGAGAGAGAGAGAGAGCTGAGAGAGAATGGATGGCATCGCGAAGAGCGTTCGGTGCTTGGCAAAACGGCCGAGGGAGGAAAAGCGAGAAAAGAGCCGGAGGAAAAAGCGTGCCTGTTCGCGAGCGATAAGCCAGCCCATAGAACTGCCTTCTGCGCTCTCAACTGCCTTCGGCTTTCCCCGTCTAGGACGAGAACCTTCGGGATCGTCTCTCCCCGCGAGTCCTTTACGACTCTCAATGTGGCGACTGCCTGCCCCAGATTCACCGGACCAATCCCGGCCGATCGCGCGGGACTTTAATATGAATTGCCTTCTGATGGCGATGTGTCCTCGTGGGACGGCACGTCGATACTTAGGATTATCGGCCCGCCGCCGACGACGCTTGTATGACACCGGGATGTCGCGCGACGCCTGCCCGATCATTGAAATGACGCCATGTCCTCGCGACGCGGAAGAGCCCCCGGTTCGCCTGTCGATGGAAGGGACTGATCTTTCCGCGTCGGCATTTCAGCACAGAGCGACGTGTGTACAGAGATTGCGTCTCCACGAAAGCGCAGAAAACGTTGGCGGGACGTTAGTAGTTCGCGCGCGCGCATTGCTTATGGAAATCTGGAAATCCTGGAATAACGCTACTTTATTGCATTTCGCGCGCAAGCAGAATTTTCATTTCCTTTCGTCTAATACGCGCGGAAGTTCTATTTATGCATAGGGGTCGCGCGGGCGTGTGCCTACATTTACATTTATATGCTTCCATCAAACGCGGCTGAATGTTACAGCGGTAACAACTTTCACAAGGACTCGCCAAGTTGCGCATATCGGTGTACCGTTCACCGTTCGCTGCTCCACAGTAAGAGCGAGCTGAAGATACCCGCGCCACCCGAACGATACGTCGTTGGCGCGGACTTCACTCGTAAAGAGAACTGCCGTCGCTGACTCGGCCGGATTAGAAATGGTAACTAAGCCGTGAGATTGCTAAACAAACGAGATCCGAGAAACGGGAACGAGTTGCCATCGAAGCTACGATGCACCGGCGGACCTTATCATATCAAGTCAAACGTATCGTGTTATCGTATCCGCCAAGTCCCGACCTACGCCCACGTGACATCGGAAAAACATCAGGGGGAATTTATTTCATCATTTATTCGTGTCCATAAACTCCCTGATAAATGGTTATCGAAAATTCTCACTCGAACCTACATCGAGAACTACATTTTCGTCGTCTTTTCTTCGGAGAACGCCATCTTCCTATGATTTAAGCGAAAAATAAAACTGCTTCGAGAATAAAGGAGAAATAATCCAAGATCAGACTATTTTGATTCTTACTCTACGGAAGGGAACATTTTGTTATGGATTCGTGAGTCATGAAAAATCAATCTAGCCAAATCGCGAAAATCTTTTAATTCTAATGATACAATTCACTCCTACTTTGACTCTGATGATGATTTCCTTTTTCACTTTCTTTAGGTTGCATTTTATAGGTTTCAGCATATCAAAATAAGTGTCGGAAAGTAGTCAAAATTTCGACTCGAGTAGTCAACTCATTATTCATGAAAGAAAGCCAAATCACGAAAATATTTTCAAGCTCGCTCGCCGTTATAACACTTCTCATCACACGTTACTTGTACACATCCCTTTGCATTGCTAAATCAATATCTCGAGACGCAACTCGCTCTTTCACGATTCCGGGAGACCCGATCTCTTATACTTAGACTTTAAGCCAGTCCGTGGAGAGTCGACCGCATCGGTTTTCCGAGATGCCCGCGCATTCAATCCGCGAGAAAATCCCGGGGAGCTCTCAAAGCATCTAGCGACGATACCGGGAGATCGGCGTCGACGGCCGTTTGGCGGGTTCGCCAGTTTACGATCGCAACGTCAGACGATACGAGCCGTCGGCACCCCGCACCTCGACGATTCGCCTCCATGGGGCATCCCTTATGCGCCATCGATATTTATGGGGCCATCTACATATTGCCAAACATATTGAGCCTCGGCAAATGGCCGCGGGCACGCGCGAAACTCCTGAATATTCAAGCAGGTAACGAAGCAAAGTTCGTTTGCGTTAGCGCCCGCTCCAGGCACTGATACACCTCCGGGTCATCAAGCAGTGCCTTATTACCTGATTGCATATCGAGCTGAGATGGAATTATCTTACAGTATACAGTCACACGCGCACGTTTGCACTCTCGAGTCGATTTGCGATCAAACATCGCCGAGGGGAGGCATTAAACGACGCCGAGCGTCTGCGCGTCTCTTTTTTCCTTCTTCTCCTCGTCACAGCTACGTGAAAATAAAAAAAGTGCTCCTGAAAGTAAAAATGCTTCGCCGCCAGCCGTATGCACGGGGTGTAGCGAGCGTGGACTGCTTTTTCAAAAGCACACATATGTTTTTTCACTTCTAAACTTTTTCTCGCGATAGACATCACGCACGATTGCATCACTTTCAAAGAAGCGGCGTTTTCTTTCACTCAGCCGACTTCTATCTTGGGAAAAGACATTTCGAGAGGATCCGGTAATAACGTCAATCGATGGTACCGTGGTCTATCTACGTCCCATAAAATCCGCTTGTTTTAGCCGCTATAAAGCTGAAGAAACGTAGATCGCGTTCATCACTTCCGACTCGAAAACTGTATCGGCGAGACGCGAACCCACTTTCCTAGATTAATCTAAGATAAATGTCGCCACCGCGGGGGAAACGGCGCGGACAATTTTACTGTCTACCAAAACAAAAGCGAAGGATCTATCTATAGAAAGCGACGGTAAAATGGTCCGAGGCGAGATCGTCATCCGTCTCGAGACCGTATCTCGTTCGCTCACCATTTCACTTTTTCTCAAGAAAGGTCAGTCATCTGCGACGGACGTTGTCACACGAAGACAATGCGTGCTCGCCGTACACAAGCAGATATTTCGCACCTTTGTTTCTTTACCTTGGTCCACTCATCCTTGCGTTACGCAGAAAATTACATATTATCTTCAAGTAAATGTTATTTGTTTCAAATATCTCCTAAATTTATATATTCGCAAGTTTACCATAAGTATCAGATTTATTTCAAATACATCTTGAATCCTACTAAATTTAAAATACACACGAAATGAGAACGCGATGTAATTTGAAGACAGGGTTGACACGTACGCAAGGGTCGTTCAAGATGGCGCTGAAAAATCTTAGGACGGATACATCTCGCGCGAGGTCGTAAAAAAGATAGCGGAAGAGAAAAAGAGAAAGTTAGGAGATATCAAATAAATCATTCATGACCGCCGGGAACACGGGCAAAGGGGTGGTAACAGGGGAGAGGCAGGATACGGAGAAAAGGACTACGGGGAAGGATTAATTCGCTCTTCCTATAAATGCCCGGAAGCGCGCAAATAAAGCGTTTGGTATGGTATGTGTTAGCATGCGGCGGAGAGAGAGAAAAGGATTAATAATGATGACGCCCGCGCACACAGATGCACTTCCTGGGGAGTGGCGAACCACCGCGGAGAATGTATCCAGCCGGCAACATCGGCTGGTTCTCCACCTACGGCGCACGCACGTAGCCGAGAAACAAAGAATAGTTGGCGCGGAAGTTTTCTGTACCGCGTGTCGTCTGCCTTCACGTTCGTGCTCCCACGGCGCCGACGACTACGACGACGAGAACGGTCAGGTCAACCCGGGCACCACCACCACCACGACGACGACGACGACGACGACGACGACGACGACGACGACGGGCAGCAAGACGACGAGTCGAGTTAACGGACGGGGGAAGTTTCGAGAAAGTCGCGACACCTCGCGCGCACGAAAATATTGCCGGGTATCCATCGTGGACCCTCATCAAGAGGGGTCTCCGAGGGGTCTCCTCTGGTCGTTACGGCCTGTCACGTTGGGTCACTCAAGGGTCAACGGCACCCGGAGGAGCTCTAGCAGCTCGTCGGTCATCCGCTCGGGCGCGAGTTATGATGCCGCTCTCGCCGGTCGTTGTTTTCGCAATTCGCCTTTAATACGTCTCCGGGCGGTGCTATTATCGTCCGTGTGCCGTTTGCAAATTGCACGTGTAGCCGGGCCGCGTATGGCGGTGTAAACGCCGCGGACAACCGTGCGACTCGTTGTCACGGTTAAATATGGCCGCAGCTTGTGCGTCGCGTTACGCAACAGCGGGTCCTCTGCATTGCCGGCGCTATTAAGGCCTCGACTGGCAACACCGTTTCAGTTTCCAGAATCATGGCACCGGCTACGATTTAACCGGATTATCGCGACGGCGATCGATTCCCGCACGGACAGAGATCCGCGCGACGGCTGGCTGCGCGCCGCCGATACGTTTGCGCGTTTTTGTCTGTCCCTCTTTTTCTCTCTCTCTCTCTCTCTCTCTCTCTCTCTCTTGATTTATTCCGCTACCCCCGGGGCAACTTAAAAGAAAATTCAGTACGGCGGCGGTGATATTATTTAATGTGGAAGTACAAAGTTGAATTTATTCGCGCAAACTCGGAAAGAAAGTTGGCGCGAACACGGCGACCGGGAAACTGCAAACTTGCTGCTGGAGATGGTGTATCTCGCCGCGATCTTCGCTCTCGGTAAATCAAAGTAAGAGCAGGCACGACTTGTTTACCGACAATTTCATGCCTTATCGAGTTTTGCATCGCGCAAAACAAACAGCGCAAGATCCACAAATGTGAACTCGCTCGCCGCATCCCGCTCCTCGATAAACTGATATCCCGAAACGTCATTCTATCTTTCTCTTCCCCCCTCTCTCTCTCTCTCTCTCACTCTTTCTCTCTCTCTTTGTCCCCTGGCGTAGGAGAAAGCACCAAATAAGCGCGGCATGAATTTGCATTAATACCACGTATGCGGACGTTCGGCTCGCAGCGCGATCGAAGTTCGTCCCGAAATGCTCCGCGCGTCTGACTGCGCGGGAAAAAATTGAGGCAGAACGCGGCGGCAGCATGGACGAAGTACGGGGGAGGAACGAGAAGCGCGCGCGACGGAGAGAAGAAAAATATAGCGTACCGCCAACCTCGATCACTCGACTCTCCGCGCGCTCCGGCATTAAAAGCTTTCGCTGATTTTACGCTTTGATTTCGCCCGGTGATCGAGGGGCTACCCGCTGTACAACACGTACACTTTGACAGAAAGTTCAACCGCTCGCCGACCTCGATTCTCCGGCGTCAACGTCCCGGTCAAGCTCCACCGAAGAACTTCGCGAAAGCGCCCTACCACCCCTGCCGTTACTGCCGCCACCGCCGCCGCCGTCGCCGCGCCCCGGTTAGAAAGCAGCCTGGCTCGACCCTTCGCCGTGCTCTCGCCCTCTTCGGCATCGGCGTTACTCGTTCCCTTCTGCCCCCGCTGTCCTCGACACCCAGCCTTACCCGCGGACCAATGTGTTTTCGAGCGAGCCGTCGCCCGTCGTCCGCTCGCAAAGTGGACGAATCGATATATCGCAGCACGCAGCGCGCACTGCGCTACGGGAAAGTGGATTTCGATAACCTCGTGACGCTCTATTGCATTTTTATTCAGTTTCACGGGCATTAAGCGGCAACCTGATTACGCGGCGCGACGCGCGGTGGATGGAACGGTAAAGTGACTCGGCAGGGAAAAAAAGGACGTCGCAGGAACGTCGCGGGTATGAGAACGCGCGACTATGAAAACAGAGTAGCAACGGGGGGAAGGAGTGGGAAAGAGAGAGGGAGAGAACCGGATTAAGCGCCTTCCACTCTCTCTTTCTCTCTCCCTCCTTCTCCACCCCCGCGAGAACGCACACGCGTAGTCGTAATAATTATACTCTCGTTTCAAGCCTTGCCACGCCGACCCCCGAATTTTACGTTTCGCCCGAATTTCGCGTGATTAACGGCACGGCTGTTACATAACTAATCGAGGAACGCATTAATCCGCGATAAAACTTGCATCGATCCGAAACGAATTACGCGCGCTGCGCACGTAGCTACCCGATACGCGTCCGGCCGGGCGCGGAATTAATAGTTAAAATCCGTAGGTGTTAAGCGTAATTAACGCACGACGCTGTTGCCGCGACGGTTAAAGGGTTGCCGCTTCCCCGGGAGAGCCAACTTCGTCGTAACTCGCGCACCACGGCCAAGTAAGCGTCGCTGTTACTTGACGATAAAGTTCGAGCTACGATAACCGCCATGGAATTTGGCAATGTCTAAACCGACCAGAACTAACGCGCGACGGAGACGGCGCGCGGTTGCGGCTCGTACTTTTCGTCCGGAAATTCCGCGAATCTATTACACCCACGGGTATTACCGCCTGGGGTGTGTAATCGACGTCGTAGCCGATCGACGATAGTTATCGCGGAGGTAAACAAAAGGACGCGCTAGCTGGCGGTTGTTACACGCCGATACGTGGCTCGTATGCCATACCGAGCGCCGAAGGAAAGGTGGCGCACTGAAGGCAAAAGCAGGGGGTGGATGAAAGAACGCATGGAGGCGTTGGACGCTTACACACATACATATGTATACATGTATGTATGTGTGTGTGTGTGGCGGAGCGGAAGAGGGACGAAGAGGTCATAAGAGAAGGTGGCAAGGGCATAAGAGGGAATAGGTAGCGCGAGGTAGATGAGGAGGCAAGAGGGGTAAATATTACATAAGATAGTGCCTCTCCCTTTTCTCTTCTGCCGTGGAGACCGAGGATGTGTCTCTCTCCAGTCGATATCAGTTGCCCTCGATACTACCTCTAGCCCCTGTAGCGCGTCCTCCGGAACCCTTCTCCGCAAGGCCTATCCTCCCGGCTATCATCTCTGTCTCTTTTTCCTTATCTACCTATCTATCTCTGTCTCTCTATCTCTGTCTCTCTCTCCCTCTCTCTCTCTCTCTCCGCTATTTCGAAGTGGGTGAAATCGCCAAGGTATTCCGTCTATCTGACGACGCGAGAGCGAGGTACTTTAATTTGTCCCCTGCGAATTAAAGCGACAGCCTGCGAAATATTGTCCTCTCGCGCTGAAACTCGGCTTTCCGAGAGCTCGCGAAATTAGATGCAACGCGCGAGACCTTAATTTTAGTCCAGACGATGCGGAGCGCGAAGGTAGGTGGGCGCATCACTGTATCGTGGGCAAACACAAAGCGCGAAATATGCTTACAAAAGAATCCGCTCGTGTCGGAAGACGCAGCCCACCAGTCCGGCGAAGCACGAGGCAGCTGAAAGGGCGCGTCCGTGGTGTACGTGGTGTGTCGCGACCGGCACTTCGCCCTGTGCGCGATAGCTCGGTCTTCGCTCCTACGAACGAACGGATCGCGCGTATTTCCACCGAATCTTAACTTTTTCAATTTACCGCCAGTCGTTTCCGGCACATATAACACGATAACGTGTTATAATTATGCCGGCACATCCACGACGTGAATATGCAATACGGCCGACTTTATATGAACACTCGCAAAGTCGGCGAGTAACTGTAATCTACTTATGCCAGCTCATGCATGAAGTTAATATACAAGGTTGTTGGCTTTGTACTTAGTCTGTGAACCTGTACACGCATAAAGGGATTAATTTCAAAGTCTACGCGCGTATTACAAACGTTTACATCACATGTTTTACGTGATCGTGTGTATAATAGATACGTTTTCTTTTTATTTCAATAACGTTACACTCTCTGTTTGTGTGAATACACATCCACACACACGCATTAACAATAATATGCGCGCGAGCGCCCTTATTGTCTCCACGTCACAAACAGCGGTTGCCTGATGTATAAGGAACTATGTAGACTCCCACGGAGAGAATGTTACAGTAAACATCGCTATGTGTAGAATTTGTAACCGAGGAATAGATCGACACTCTGCAGTAATTCTCTCTATGCTTTCATTTCATACGTGCTACTTGTATTTTAGGAATTGAAATGTCCCGAGTCGGAATTTGGATTCTATACTCTCAACTTCAATATTCCATTTAACGCTACTTCAATACTCTGCAGTCTATATCAACATCTGTTGACTCTATCTAACCTACTATCTTTGCCTACAAGTCCTTTTTAGAACTTACAAGTGGCATTTTCTGCAATTTAAGACGCTAAGTAGGATTTTAGTCTTCATACTTATTGCACATATATTGATCCTTCAGAATATACAGATCTTAAAAAGTTCAGGTCCAAAATAGGACTGAAATTCCAATTTGAGGTGCTATTAAAACACTCGTCTAGCGAAATTTCTTATGTTTCTTAGCAAGACAGACCTTATGACAGTCTATTCCTGGATTACTAAAAATATTATAAAATTGAAAAGAATTTATCTGAGAAAAAACTGTAATATTCTTTCCGTATATATATATAGATACATATCTCTCTTACAAAACTTTGAGATAGCGACAATATTAATTTTAAATCTATGCTACATTATCAATTTTGTGGCTTTTATGTGCGTATTTACATATATATAATATAAATATATGTATAAGTAAGCGCACGGTTTCGTATGTTTTGCCTACAAAAGCTTTGTACTCTAATCTTTGGCGCGACACACGGAGACACTTTGTATATACTTGGCTTTCCATTTACAATATTAATTCGCTACGATAGTGGTTAGAACGCGAAGTCTTATGCATATCCTCACGAGTGCGAAGAAGAAACTAGTATACTTCTTGGCACCGGAAAGACTGGCGATGTATCGGACTGCATATCGAACTTTTTTTCTTTTCAGTTATGTACGTGGCTATTCGCTACGCAACATTCTCTATCAAACATCTTTAAATATTTATGAAAAAAAGTATTCAAACCCCTACCCCCACGTTACTTTTAATATAAAATCAGTCACATAGTCCATCCTTCCATTCTCACTCCTAATAGCGTGATTATTGTAAGATGTATTTATAATTTTAATCACCTCCATATAATTATATCACATAACTGACTACAGAAACTTATTGATATTTTTATTAATATTAACTTATTGTTTAATTATTTCTTTAATAATGCATTTATATTATATATATTTGCCTGTGAGTTGAAGGTGAATTCTAAATTTATCTTTGGCTTCAAGAGAGAAGGGTGAAAAAATATCTTCATTCTTCACAGCATCTCGCGGAGTAGCTTCCGCTGGTAGCGTGGGTTTTAATTCTAACACGTATTATAAAATGTATAAAGACACGGTAATCTAAATCCTTTTATTTATAAAGAACAAATAATAGCTTTCATGAAGAGCACTAAGAAAGAAATTGTAAGAAGGCGTATATTTTATTTACTAATTTAAAACAATATATTTTTTTATATTAGTATAAGTAAAAGTATGTGTTATTAGTACCGAATATACTATTGAATACTATCGAATAAATATTTTTTTATTTCTTAGATATTTTTCCCTCTTCAGTGTATTAATGTGTGTGATATCATTACGTAAATATTATTACGTATAAGATATACAAGTATAAGGAATCAGAGAGTATCGAAAGTTTTAATCACTAAAGCTACGATGTTTCGTATAAAAAATTTAATTCAATAGATTTCACGCTTCGATATAGCTCTACATCCAAATCAAAATTTAGCTCTACTTGCGAGCTGAATTTTTTAACGTCTGGATATTCTGAAGGATCAGTGTATGTTTAATGTATATGCAAACTGAAGTCCTACTTAGTGTCTCTAAATGAAACGCACAAAAGAGGACTTCTCGACAAAGTCAGGTTAAATAAAATAAAAAAAAAGAGCTTGATACGGATTTCAGAGTAACAAAGTAGGCGTTAATGGAATGTTGAGGTCGAAAGTGGGATTCAAATTTCGGTTCGAACAGTCCGTCACTTTTCCAAGTCGCCGTTGTAACGATCACAAACGAGTCCGGAACGGACTAATCCCCAGTCAAAGCATCTATATATTTTTTTCTCCCGGCCCTCCCAGCTCTCGCCTCTTCTGTGCCGTCGCTCTCTACCGAATTTACCCCATTTCCGGATTTTCCTATATAAAACACTCCACCGTGGCTTTGCCACGCGGCTGGGCCTCACAAGCGTTAATTTGTCGTTACCTCACAGTCAGGCGTTTGTCAGTGACAGCCGGACACAGGGGTGGCATTGTCGAGGTCGCGTGGCCGAGGGGTCGCGCAGCAAGGGTGGCCGAGGACAAGGAGAACGAGCGTACACCGTCTTTCTCGTCGCAGGGCGCGGGTGGAAAAGGGGAAGCGCGTCGGCGGGTCGGTGAGTCCGATCGTGGCGCGGGATCGCGCGCGGCACACGGCGAGGGGTGGTTTTGAGCTCGGTGGTTAGTGTACCGGAACCTCGGGGAAGAAAAAGGGAAGGAGCCACGGACGACGATGGTGTCGATAGTGATACAGGCGACAGCGATGGCGATCGCAAGTAGTGGTAGCCGAGAACGTGTCGGTGCTGATGGTGGTGGTAGCAATGGTGGTGGCGGCGGCGGTGGCGGCGGTGGTGGTAGCAATGGTGGCGGGTATACGCCTTGCGCCGTTCCCGCGCTGAATTATTGAGACACCACCAGATCGATGTCACAAAAGGAAAACGGCTGTACGGCTTGAAATGACGGGCTTTCGCGTCGCTCATACATTATGCACGCGGCCGCTTCTGCCCCGTGGCCTGCGCGTGTATTCGTGCGCTAACGTACAAAAAAATATCCTCCCATGCGCGCGAACGCGCGCTACCCTCCGCCATCAGGAGCCGCGTCCCTTCTGCGTTTTTCTTGCGATCATGTCGCGCTATTGCCTGTAAAGTGAAAAAAGAGTGAGAGAAAGGGAAGCGCGCGAGAGCCGCGTGATGCGTCGCGCCGCGAGGTCGGGACCTCGAAAGGTCTCCGTCTCCGTTTCGCTCGCTGCACATTCCCGAGTGTATAATAAGACAATGCCATTGTGTGGATTATTTTCCAATTTAGCGATCCTTTCCGTTGTCGTTCCACTTTGTCATTTGCTGCGCGGCGATTCCAGGTATGGGGGTTAATTCAGGGAAAATAGCCGGCATGGTGTAATTAATACGTGGAAAATAACCGGCAATCAGTCGTCAATCGTTCTCGGAACATCTCGTGACATTTCGGTAACAGTTCGTGAGATATTTTTTTCTAATAATGATAATGAGAGCATATGGAGAGCATATTTCTGATAAATCGTGCTCAGTTGGATGGATATTGTTCTCCGTGGCTTATTGCCACGGATGCAGATGTTATAATAACACATAGTCGAATAGAATTATGAATGAATTGCGCGCCGCGATGTAAAAGTCACCGCACGCTTCGAGCTCTGCGCGAAAAAGCGCTGACCGTTTCTTCAGCTAGTCACGGCGCATTATACGTCTCGCTATTTTTAGTCAAGGCTACAGGTTATAACGAAAGCAAGCCGATTACAGGCGCAACAGATGCAACGCGAATGAAAGCGCGGCCAACTTATGCTGCCAGGGAGAGAAATTTGGAAATTATCGGTTTTTCATTCAACCCGCTGAACTGTGTGGCATAATAAACTATATACGCCAGTGAGCAACCCTCCCCCCTCCCTCTTTCCCCCGTTAGCACGGGGGTAACATGTTGCGCAATTTATATACACACACAGATATGGCCGATCGATTGGCCTCGTTTGTCACTTCGATGGAAACAACAGAAGAATCTAGTTAGAATAAATATTGCGATGCAAATTTTCGTGCGGTACGCACGCATTTTTCAGGCGTGCGGTGTGAATAGCTACTGGAGAGTTGGACCCGGTCCAAACGCGTAACCGCCTATCATTTAGGGATTCCCATTATTGCGACAACCACTGCCACGAGTCGTCGCGTCGATTCTAATTAGCACGATCAACAGCGCGTAATTATCGGCCGCGTTCAGGCAATCGTCAATTTTACACGATGTCGAGCGTTATTACTACCGAGACGACCGCTGTGCCACGTGAAATGTCGAAAAGAAAACCTGCATTGTAAAATTATCCGTCGTGTATATAAAGCCTCCCATAGGATAATGCTGACGTCACTGAATCGATGGTAACGATTACTCTTCGTAAACGCCAGAACGTGGTAAACAAAGCCTACGCCTTCCAATTCAACGCGCACTGCTGTTTTATCTACAATTTTCTTAACTGTGTCGTGGAGAGAAAGAGAGTGTGGACAATATCGCGTAACGTTAAACGTTGGTTCATCCATTCGATCGATGTCCCCTGGAAACGTGAACAAATGAAATGGCAAGCATTAACTGCACGTTCGACTGTCCCGATATTATTTCACGAAATAGACACACCGAGTCTCGCATTTATACGTATATATATGACGCATATATATTTCATATTCTCGGCCATTCACAGAAGTGAACTTGTTCGTCGGGAATTTATGGCATTACGAAGATGGATATGTCAGTAAATTATTAAATTCCCCTGAAAAAAAGAGAGAGAGAGAAAAAGAGAGAAAAAGTGGGAGGTTCAATATATTGTAGGTATCAAACGGCAAAAGAGAACGCAATGCAATATGCGAAACAATTTTTAACGTTGAGTATTGCATCACGGTATTCAATTTCGACAACGCGAAGAAGCAATATCGGTTGTGTCGTAAATTTCCGTTTAATGCAACTCCCTTTCTCTCTCTCACGATCTCGTTTTGTCGTCACGCTGTCAAGATCTTCTTGGGCTTAAAAATTGAAAGAGCAACGAGGAACGAAGGTGGGATAATACAAAAGTAGAAGTGAGAATAGCGTGTGGTCTAACGAAGTTCTCGGAGGGAGAACGTGGTAGGGCAGAGGCGACGGCGGCAGGGTTGAGGCGAAACGAAACAGTTCTTTGTCCTCCCCTCGCAACGACGCAGTTACATAATTCCATTATTTATAGCCAATATCCAGTAGACAGGGGAATGGAATGAGGAGGACGAAGCTGCGGCTTAGCCTAATTAATTTAGGAAGTATCTGGGTCCAATCGTTCTCCTCAAGAAAATAGAATTTCTGAAAATCTCGTAACATCGACCCGCCATGGCCTCGCGAACGCGGAGACATACACAAGACAATTCTCTGGCATTATTACGGAAATTAATACGAGATGTACTAATTCAACGAACAGAGGGACGAAGGTACGAGGCGCGCTTCCTTTAGCCCGGCAAGCAGATGTAAGAAAAATAGATGTCGAAGATCGAACGTCGATATGAGCCGAGGTCGTTGTACCTCGCGCAGCTAGCCTGACTTTTAATACACCTGGTCTGCTCACCCCTCCTCCCTTCATCCTTTCGGACCATCCCACATTGCAATTGCGGTATCTAGTAATTTTCTCTTCCCCCTACTGAAACGCTGCACCGTGACTTCCACGCGCACGTTCCTTCCTCACAACAAAGTCAATCGCTACTACGCTCGCTGTCTTTGTCCCATGTGAATTCTCGATAGACATCTAGACTCCCGCGGCAGTTAAGTGTTTTTGTAATTTTTTCTCGTCCAGTGCACGGTTTTATGCAGAAAGATATCGATTTCTTCATTACAAGTGTGCAATTCGTTTCATTCACAAATATTCGAATTTGCCATTGTATATTATGCATTTACTTTAAGTGCTTTAAAGTTAGAATGTTTGGAAATTCGTCAGCCGAAAGATTATTGACGCCACAACACGTGCATAACATCTGTACTCTATTTTCCATTCTTCAACTAGCTTAAACTATTCGACATTATCACAAAGGGGATGAAATCATAGGGAAGGAGTGGGGTATCCAGGTTTCAGGGTAGCCTATATTTTCCGCTTCCCTGCAAATTTACTGATCTTTGAGCAAAAGTTGACATAAAGTAACATTTACCATAACAACGCATCATTAGTTAACTCCTCAAGTAGTATCTGTGACAAAATATTGAACTCCTCTCTTGATTTACTTAAACTTTATTTTATTTCTTTTAACTCACAGCAAATACAAATTAGATATATTTTGTATTCTATTTTGCATAATTCTTTAAAGAAAACAGTAATAAAGAGAAAAAATCTAGATTAATTAACAATAAGATTTGAAAAAGGCATATAAAGAGCAAGCACGGATGTCTTAGTGCTATTAAATATTAATATTACTTTTTTAATATTAATATGATAGTGGGAGGATAATATGTCCAGCATGTTAGACGCACGTATAGAAATTTCTTCGATTATCGTACGCGGCGAATCAACCTTCCATACTTAGACCGATCCTTGAGTCCCAATTTTTTTATATATGTATATTTAAATTCCCAAAACCCCATTAAACCGATGACTCAAATAGATTCATTATATATGTTGCGAAAAAACTGCCTCCGCCAGGAGTCGAACCTGGAACTTCCCCACTTTCCAAAAATCTAGACATGCTTATTAAAAAGAATCCCACCCGGAAATCGTGCGGTCATACTAAATCACCTAACCGAAGAATTTAAAGTAGCAATAATGTTATTGAAACTTCCGCGGCTTCGAGATGCAACAATACACCGAAGCCATACGTTCATCTACACCTTCTACCCTTCCCCGGGAATCAACGCAGATGGCACAGCTCCAGCTATCAAAATAACTAGCTGATTGCGTGCGCCCGCTCGAGCATAAGAGCTCGAGAGCAACGAAGGGGCCCGCTGATGCCATTGGCCACCCTCCTGAAACTCGGTCGCGTTCTTTCTTTTTTTCATCTGTTACGCAAGATCGATTAATCACGGACCAACTCGCGCTCTTCACGTTTACAACGCTCCTTCATTATACAAAAGGTCGAAAATATTTGCATGTACATTTAACTTGCTAAAGGCTGTATAGTGACATAATAGCGCGGAGCGCACGAACGGAAGACAAAGAGCCGCCGGCCATACCGACGAATTCGTGGAAACGTGCGCGACCGCGGCGCGTGGTATCGCAAAATGATAACGAAAGAAATGTGATGAAAAAGAAAGATGTAGGACGAAAGAATTTCTCGACGATGAGCGAAAGAACGAACCGTTACGCGACGAGAAGGAGAGTGAAAACAGCTAGAGAAAGAATTGGATAGATAGATAGATAGATTAATTTATCATGCGCTCGGGGAAAAATTCCCCTCAAGCGCAAAAAAAAACAGAACTAGTATAAAATGCAACTATACAACTGCAGAACTACAGACGGCACAAACAACAAGAAAATAGAAAATAAAGAATAAAAAATAGAGTACAGGTGTCGTACTGCACGTACTGAGACATCGGCAACCTTTCGGCTGACAAGTTCTCGAACAACTTTACTTTGAACCTCTTGAATTTCTCAAGTGAGAAAGAAAAAAGGGAGAGAGAAAGAAAAAAAGCAAAAAATTTATAGAATGTCTGTGTGTTCTTTGATCAAAATCTTTTAATAAACCTAGATTAAATTTTGCATAATCACTCTTTAGCAGATGTGAAAAATTTAGGCTATCATGAAACCTGAATATCCTATTTCTTCGCTCTGATTTCATCCCCTTGACACTTTATAATAACTCGAACAACGTTCGAGTGGTTTAAGGTAGTAGAAAATAAAGAATAGAACATATACAGTACAGGTGTTATACACATACTGACATCGGCAACCTTTCGGCTGACAAGTTCTCGAACAACCTTACTTTAAACCTCTTAAATTTCTCAAGTGAGGAAGAAAAAGGGAGAGAGAAAGAAAAAAAGCAAAAAATCTATAGAATGTCTGTGTGTCCTTTGACCAAAATCTTTTAATAAACCTAGATTAAATTTTGCATAATCACTCTTTAGCAGATCTTGTGGAAAATTTAGGCTACCATGAAACCTGAATATCCTATTTCTTCCCTCTGATTTCATCCCCTTGATACTTTATAATAACTCGAACAACGTTTGAGTAGTTTAAGGTAGTAGAAAATAAAGAATAGAACATATACAGTACAGGTGTTATACACATACTGACATCGGCAATCTTTCGGCTAACAAATTCACAAACGACCTTGCTTTGAACCTCTTAAAGCAACCTAAATTTCTCAAGACAGAGAGAGAAAGAGAGAAAGAGAGAAGGATGGTAATAAGGCCAATACAGAGAATGTTGAAGAGTCACGGAGAAAAGGGTCTTCGCATGGAACACGGGCCGTGAGTTAGTGGAAGGGTCGCTAATCGCGGACTTGGATACCCGGGAAACCGGGTAAGAGGTTCTCGCGCGGGTTGCTATGGAGGGTTCCTGCCGAGTCCACGATCGCATCTCTCCAGCCTGGGCCGTGGCTTCTTTACAACGCATACCGCGTATGAATAATATCACCGGCCCGGATATACGTATCCGGGCGATAATATCGTTCGTGATCAGATTTTGCCGTATTCTCGGGAGGGCAGTGTTTCAGCCTGCGCGCGCTATCAATATCACCCTTGAGGACATTAAAATCTAATTTCGTCACGCGTCCACATCTCCGCCTTATTACTTTCTGCCTGTTATTCCACGCGCTCTATGTGTACGCCCGATAACCTCGAATCTTGTTCAGGACGATCGATATGTATCAATCATTAAGAAAGTATCACCTAATAAGCGTCCTTTCGTGTCGTGTCGGGATCGCGTGTTGATTCTTCGTGATGTCCACAACGCGAAGACTCTACGCGCATTGGAAAAGATGCGCGGAAACAGGGTAAAGAGCTCGGTCTATGTCTATGAGCTCGCTTTATGTGCGAGTCGTGCTCGATGAAAGATGAGTGGATGTGTCTTGTACTTATTCAAGGATCACCTCCGTAATTTCCTGAAGATCGATCGACTTGGAATTACCAGCAGCAGGTGACGTAATGGTTCGCGTGCGATTATGTCATGGAATTTCACTGAATTAATGCGAGGAATATGTGAGTGCGGCGTCTATGAGTATTGATTACGACGAATAAAGTTCGCGTGTCGCGCAAGGGCATCGCGAGACGGCCTTTACGTCGATATAAACGAGGCCAATTACCCCAATCGTCCATTTTTTTCGGATGTAACGCAAACGGCCCTCAATCAAGGCAGGGAACCCAAGTCCTTACAGCCACTGGTCCTGGATACGGTGTATGCGGTTGAAACCCGGTACATTTTGTAAGTATACTAATGCCCATTAAAACTTTCCATTGCATCGTCCATGTAAGTCATTGCAGACAGGAGATATAGGCAGTGAAGTAAAGAAACTGCATCACTGGATTTTTCATGTCTACAAAGAGCGGACAAGGTTGTCCATCGATGGTATACGTTCTTGACAGAGTAAGTGTTTTGACCGTTATATTGTACAAACCTGAAGCTGCACCATTGTCAGTACAAAAATGGACTGAGAACAGTCGGGCGCACACATTATGACTGTTTTATGGTTCCTTGGATACGGCAGGCACTAACTTAATATTCCAGAATTAGCAGCATCACTGGGCGATGTTTGCGTGATTATGGATAACACTAATGACGAAGATGAATAATTATTTTCAATTATATTGTATTTTTAATTAGCAATGATGAATACTCGATGATAGCACACAAAAACAAATATTTTGCAATTTCGAAGCTTCACAGCTTAAAGTAGCGCGTTAAAAAACCTTTTTGAAAAATTGCTTTATATCTCAAGACTGCAATGTTTTTTAATGATGATGCCATTACAACTTTTGATATACTCAATTAAATATTCAGGTGTGTCGTAATTGTTTACAATTAACAATCAGTAAACTATAAAAATTACCATACAGCATTCTAAATTTCGGAAGGAATAGACCTTATACTTTTATAAGTCGTAATTGTGAAAGTTCTAATTCTTACTTCGTTACTTTGTGCCTACCACTCCTACACCATATTTCTCCTGCCTTTAGGTCTCCCACTTAGAATCGCAACTTCAATTACTTAGAACGTCGGAATAGGTCCCAATTAGATCCAAACAATTTTCTATAGTTGGGAGAAGAATTCCTAATTAATATCACAACACGTTATACATACTGTTTCCTATTTGGAAACAGTTTGAATAATCTGATTGATTAATCTATTCTATACTTGGAGGTTTCGGGAAAATTTCCATGCGGGATCAGCTGAAGAAGTTTCTATTAAGGTGATGTGCAGACATATTCGAGTATAATGGAGTCGATGCCTCCTCGAACGTAACACGCCTACCCGAAGATCATTCGTCTTGCCGCGGAGCCCATCACGAATTCATGGAATCAATCTTTCCGCAATAGCGGGCGCAAAAGTGGTCGCAACGTTGCGCGGATGCAGGGACGTCGGGACAGGCGAATCAAACGGTGAAACTTTTTTTTTCTCTCTCCGCGCGCTCCATGGCCCGCGAACTTTTCGCCATTTTCGCACGAGATTGATCGCGTAATCCATAACATCCGGGCTCCCGCACTTTCCATATCGACGTTCGAGTTTCGAAGTCTTTCCCAGACCTCATCGTCCCGGGGCGAACTTCGCCGAAGTCATCAAAAAGCAACGCGGCCTGGTTCGTCGGAGTTTTCCTTACGAACTTTCACTTGCTTCCTTTCTCCGTGCGCGTCCATCTTCACCCTCGCCGCTAGGTAAATACTTCGGCCTAGTCAGCAGCTCCGGAGCATGCCGCGTCTTGCAGACTCTTGCTTTCCTTTTAGCAACTCATAGGCGCGACCCAACTTTTTCCACGGCGAATATCCCATTATTTTAATTCGAATGCAATTTCTCCTGGTCAATCGTTAGTGGAATCAATTTCGTACGGGTTCAATCGAATAACGCGTGAGAATTTGGATTAATTTGTTTCACGGTAAGAAGTGAAGTTACCGCTTAATAACTTATTTCTCGGCTGTAAAAAACTTTCCGGGGTCTAATCAGCATCTATTTCGATTTCCCAAATAATTAAAACTGCGATTCTAAGTGAGAAATATCCAAAGATAGGAGAAAAATCTTGTAGAAAAAGTGAAAGAAAGAAAAGAAACGCAAAGAATGACAAAATAATAATTACTATTTTTATAATTATGATTTCTAGACATATAAAGTCCGTTCCTTTTAAAATATAGGCTGTTGTATAGTTATTATTATAATTTACCGGCAAATTAATTATAAATAATTGCGATATACTTGAATATGTAGTGTGACGTTAAAGCCTTATATTCGAAGTAAAAATATAACACGTATTGTTTTATTTAATATACATTCGTAATTGATTTCATAAGAGAAAAATGCCAACTTTCTAAGTTAACGAGACACACGATAACTCTTTCATACACTCAATTGTTTCTCAGATACCGCATACGCCCGATAAAAATGAAACGCAATTCCCGTAGAACGGATCGCGCATTAAACGGCCGGCCGATGGCGTCTATTGCCGCTCGCTTGCCTCCTACTCGGCGAATAATGTAAAAGAGACAGATCTTTCGCACGATATAACCCGCCACGAGCGTACTTCGTTAAAGCCAACCCCGTAGCCGACGATCATTCGTCGTTGCGCCTCGTCCCCGGTGCAGAAGCGGCCGAGCCGCTATCCAAATCCACCATTATCGGAACTCTTGCCGCCTCGGTAGGTACCTACTCGTGAAATCGTCGATAGTAGAAGGACGAGGAAGACAGATAAAAGCGGAAGAGAGGGAGAGAGAGAGAGAGAGAGAGAGAAAGAGAGAGAGAGACATGCACATACACACGTGAACGGCGCGGGGAAAGGATAGAGAAGGAAGTAAAAAAAAGTGAGGGAGAGGGAGAGAAAGAGAGAACGAGAGGGTCGGTCGACGGAGAAGAGAGGACCAGATATAGAATCGGCCGTAACGTCGGAAGAGCCGGCAGCAATTTCCGGTGGCTTTTGTGCGCCCTTTAAAAACGCGAACTGCGGATGATGCCGGTAGGAAGGGGTACGGCGAGAGGACTCGACAGAGAGAAAGAGGGAGAGAGAGAGAGAGAGAGAGTTTCGCGAATGTACGTACGAGTGGTCCTTCTGGACCAACAAATCCCCGAGCGAAAGGAGGGAGCGAAGTCGAGAGGTTAACTGCGGGTCCTTTCGCGTCCTTCCTCTCCATTCGCGTGCTTTATTTCGCCTCCTTCCGACGATGCGTTCGGATCCGAATGCATCTTCTTACGTTGAGCGCTTGCCAAGATAAATTTTCACATGAATAGCGGAATTAAGCCGGCTCATACGTCGCCCGTGGACGTTTCATCTGGCTCCATCAAGCGTTGATTCTCTCCCTTCATGAGAGATAACGTCCGATGGGTGACCTAATTTCATCGTCGAATCGCGCGAGCACCGCGTAATACCCGGAGCGCACACGCTCGTAACATGAAGCGTGCGCGCGCAAGAGAGAGAGAGAGAGAGAGAGAAAGAGAGAGTGTCATCGCGCTTTTCTTACTCGCGTTTTTCCTAGCGCAAAAGCTCGTCTCTCGTTGGAAGGAACGCAACGTGTATCTTGCGTTAATAGATATCGTTCCATCACATCTCGCGAGACGGACCTAATCCTCGGAGAACGTTTCCCCATTACGGCTTCGACCTAGAACAGACTCCCGCTCGTTTTCTCCCATCCACTCCGACGGCGATGGTACGTAAGTGTATACGATATACATGTATGCGCGTCTTTCCAGGGGATGGAATCCCGGTCCTTAGTACCTTCCGAAGCCCCGGCTTCTCTCCTCCTGTGTCCCGATTTTCTCTTTGCTTTTTTTCTCTTCGGGGACCGCAAAGCACGGGGACTTGGGAAATACGCACACGCGTTCGTTTGATTGGCCGAATGTTATGGGGTTCCTTCGATACGGCGGGATAGAGAAGGACACCGATACCGTAAGAAAAAGAGAGAGAGAGAAACAGAGGGGCAAAGGGGAGCGACGAGGAAATGCGTAGGGTGGAAGGGAGTAAAGAGACGAGGAGAAAAAGAGGGAAGGAGAGCGAGCGCGTGCGAAAGAGAGAAAGAACGATGTATATCGGCTGCTTCGAGGGTGCGTGGGCTTTCTCGCAAAGGGTGCGTAGCTTCGGAGAGGGGGCGCTCGTAGGGGATAAGAGGGAGACTTACGAAGGGTAAGAGGAGCACGCTGGGTGGCGGAAAGGGGGATGGAGGAGGGGTAGGCGAGGACAGAGGAGGAGGAAGGGGATAGTGGTCGAGAGGGTGGGTAGTGGGGGATGAAAGGGAGAAAACTAGAGGGTGCGTGTAGGCCTGGGGAATCAGTCGCGGACGAGCTGCGTTCGGGGTTTTATCTATAGCTCTGTCCCCTCTATCCCTTTCGCTCTGCCGTCGCATTCGCTCGCTCGCTCGCTCACGCGCTCTCGTGCCCTCCCTTTACTCACACGCGTGGCACACGTCGAACCCCGCGTACCTATCGGACGAGACACGAGGCTACGCGATATCCGGAGCAGCCGTTTGTGAACTCGGAAGAAGAAGAAGAAGAAGAAGAAGCGGAGGAAAAAGTGGAGACTCGAATATCCTCTTCGGGACTTGTTCGATGCCTCTGTCTCTCTCTCTGCGCCGGGCGATATTGCAATCCATCGCGATACCAATCCGAATTCCTCAAGTTGCACAACGACACGCGGAGTGTGTGCTGACGACGATATCGCGCGGACTCCTCGCCCCCGTGCTGTGATAACTCGTGACGCGCGTCGATCGCGACGGTCGACGGCGATCTCGTTCGAGCCGTGGTTAGTGCGCTCGCGAACGGTGCAAGTTTCGAAGCTCCGAGGAGAGTTCGCGGGTTCGCCGTGCTCCCGTCACTAGCCCGATTTCACATCCGCGTTTTATTGTTCACCAATGGTTCATATTCTGGAAGTGGTATCGTCGCGTCGGAACGACCTGCAAATGGTGAGCTTGCGCTTGCGCGAATACTTTTAAATTTCCCCGGCGGCTCCTCTGCCTTCGCGAAGGGGTAGGCAGTTCTCTCTCTCTCTCTCTTTCTTTCTTTCTTTCTCTCTCTCTCTCTCTCTCTCTCTCTCTCTCTCTCTCTCTCTCTCTCTCTCTCTCTCTGTGACGCTCTTTCGCACGTGACGCTCAGGCAAAGGCGCGTGTGCACCCCCGACGCCTCCGTGAGACCACCACCGCGTCGTCGTTCGTTCGCCAATAAATCGATCGATCGGATCGCGAGATGGGATTAGGCCCGCGAAGTCGCGCTCGTCCCTGTGAAGTTGTGTGTGCCCGGGCCGGCACATTCACGTGTGCACGCATCGGGATTCAAGTCACGTAGCCGCTTGTGACGTACGACTCGTACTCGCGGAAATGCACGGCGTGATCGTAAAAGCGAGACGTCCTCGAGGAAGAGGAACGACGTAGACGTCGTCTTGACGGGCACGCGTAGAAATGCATATGATCCCGCGAGTTTACGACCGGCTGCCGATTTCCATGGATTCCACAGCCGCCGCCGCCGTTATCGCAGCCCTTTCATACACCCGCGTCGTAAAAGATCCACCGCTCATGTTTACGCGTGACTATTTCTGGCAGCCTGCGCACGCGGACGCAACGTAGCGCGTATCCATATGTCGCGCAGCTTCTGCATGCGCTTACAATAACACCCCCGCCGGCTCGTCCGTGGCCCCCCGTTCGCCGTCCCCTTGCATACGTTAGCGCGTACAACACGCGAGAGCGTGAACCGGCCGCACGCGAAGACACGCGAACAGCTGCTCTTCACGGCAGGCGTGTCCGTCGCGTTCGGTTGGTCAGGCCCGTTGGTTTCTGCCTCTCCCTCTCTCTCTCTCTCCCCCCTCGGCTTGGGGTTCACCTCGCGCGTTTAAGTCTGATTAATTCGCGCGAATTCTGTCTGTGCATCGTGCCGAATATTACGTTGTGCCGGCTAGCCGGGAACCGATCTCCCATGCATCTCTCAGGAACGAATTCAGTCGAGCGTGTTAATTAAGCAGAGTGATACTCGCCGAGAGACGTACTTCGCGTGTGACTGAGGCCCGTATTAATAGTTGTTGCTTGAAACTTGCCTCAAGTGAGACGAACTTATATTCTAGTTTAGAGTCGGGTGTAAGTTCTTTCAGTGGAATCGCGATTGCAAATATATTATGTGAAGTGTGCCATCCGTGTTCCAGCTGAAAAACGCAGGTCCAATTCTGAATTCAGATCTGAGTACCTCATGCGAGACAAGTCTAAACCATTGTTACGGGGAAGCTGTATTTGACAACTTTGCTAACAAATTACTGATGTTTCTTCTTGCAAAATTTCCGTCGCGTTGGTTGCACATAGTTACAAGAATTTTTATACAGTGAAAGTAGGTGCGAAAATTAATTGGAGCACTCCTCAGTATGATAATAATAAAAATTATAATTTTACTTTATTGGATACTTTAACGTACAAGAAGTGATTAAAAGTGAGTAACGGCTATTAATGCCTTGCTTGATAAATGAATACATATGTGAAAATAGAAATTAATAGATTCCCATTCGGTTACAAAAGAACGCATAATGTGCAGATAATATACAAACATAATCAAAAATATAAATATAAAATTATATATCTTAACGCAGCAAGCCGAAAGTTAGAGAGAGAAACATAACATGAGAGCGCAGCACTTGATTGTTCTGTGTCTAAGGAGTGATAGTAAACTTTGGAGGCGAGTGTCAAATAATTCATCACCATGATTAAAGTTGCGGTAAAGGTTCATATAAGTGTATTGGTGTTTGTGAGTGAACGATATGTGACGAAAGCGATAAAAAATCTCAAAATTGACATTTTAAACTACCAACTGACGTAAATATCTGTCTGAAATCTAAAATCACAACTTGTACATGCTGAACGTGTATTTGCTGCACTCAAGAAACTTCTTAAGAATATTGCTATACTTTTTTTATAACTGAATTTTAGGAGAATCAAAAATATAAGATAAGTTTGCAGAAATATTTCTACACAAAATATGTTTACGAAATACTTGGACAAACTTCTAGGGAGTATAACTTTTAGGGTTTATATAAACCCATAATTAAGTATGAATGGTTGCGAAGTTATGGTAAAACAAAGTTTACGTTAACGTATTATTAAATAACCATAAGCAAAAATTTAAATTATAACAGGCAGGCGGTATGTTCAGAACATGTGCTTTATGCACAATGAAGCATCATATTTTAACCATCAACAAGTGAGAAATGTGTTTAATAACAGTCATCCAGATGAATGGATTGGCAGAGGAGGACCAGTCGCATACACACATGGCCTCCACCTTCCCCTTAAATAGATAGTACTGTCTCAAAAATATGATTGCACGCGAAGAATTAAAACATGGTCGCAACAACGGAGACTGAATAATTGACTGAATGAAAACCTTCTACAAGAATTCTTTTGTTCCTACAAGTGAGTTTTTATTTAATTCCTATTGTTACCAGGCAACGAAAAATCCAGTTACATTAACGGTTAGTTGGTTGATGGCCGCGATCAGCCAATCAGCAAGCGAATAATCAGTTGCGATTTTTTTTATTATTTAGGACTCCAATCCAGTCCGATGTCCATCGTAGACACGTTCTTCTGGCCGGTCAGGGCTTTCTTCTCTCACGGGAGCCGCGTCCCTCTACAGAGGCGTTACGTGATTGTATCGGGAAACCCGTTGCTGAAGCATATGACGAGTTCTCACGAGACGCCGGGCTGGGTGTTGATGCGGAGACGTGCATCAATTAATGCGGCAGCACACGTGAATGTGTCGGCGCATAACGCTACCGGTAATGCGGCCCGGCCACATGGCCGCGCGAGCGCGGCGCTTTGCACGTCACATCAATCCTAAATCCGGATGCGGCCCGTCCCCAATAATAAACCAACTCGTACGCGCCACCAGACGACGGACACCTGGCCAGTGTCTGGATCGCGTTGTACGCGGGTGCGTGATGCGTGTCGATGGAAATTCGCCGATAGCGCGCGCGCGCGCGCGTGCATGAGAGAGAAGCCACGATGAGAAAAGATTTTCTCACTGTCGGTCTAATCGTCGCTGTAGCTCTGCCAAAAACGCTTTCAGTCACTATCTGCACACCCATTCATCTGAGGGATTACCCGAGTAACTACCTTGAATGACGTTTGAATAAATGCGTATCAAACTTTGATCAAATCGCAGCTTCATTGGAGTCGCCCTCCATTGCTGGATCCTGATACGAAAGTAACGACGCCTCGGGACGCCAAGGAGCCCCGATGTTACCGCTCGTTGTTAGCTTCACCAGCAAGTTCGCAATTCTCTTTGACCCTCCTTCGCGATCCGAGATTTTCGCCGGGTGTCTCGGCATTTTCAGATCGCGTCTCCTCAGCGCACCCACGACGTTTCATGACGTCGGTTTCTTATGCGCGCTCGGCGGGACATTCGCCGGGGCAGATCATGTAGAAGCAATGAAGTTTCGACGTTGTTACGACTGTAACCCGCCAAATGGACGCGATCGAAGTCCGGAATGGCGGTACGTGACAACGGGCTGCGTCAAAGAGCGCTGTAAACCGTCAGGGCAATCGCATCCCGCCTCGCGATTTTCCGAGCGTTTGTCGAGCCGACTGCCACATCCAACGCCCCGGCTCGCTACCGCAGCCGTGAAATAGAGAGGCGTATAACGTTTGACATTTAATGCACACCGAAGCATTGGCTTAGATTACAATCGGTGAACGGCGATTGGCCCGAAGGGGGGCGCGAAAGCTCACTCGACTCGAATGCTCTTTCGATAGGGGGGTGGAACGGGTTGGGGAGGGGGCGAGGGTATAGTCGGCGCTCAAATATTTGTAGAGCGTTAGGGAAAAAACTGATGGAGCTGAATAAAAAAAAAGGGAGGAGGAGGAGGAGGAGAGGAAGGGTGAAGGGAGAAAAAAACGAGAAATTGAATAGGCGGGAAAGCGAATGTTTTATACCACGTACGATCGTGTAAAAAAATTCAGCGGCCGAGAGCCGTACATCAGAATAGCGTGGTTACGGAAACGGGGGAAAAAAGCGCAACGTAATTCTCTCCCGTTCCGCGGGGTAGTGCGTTGCTTTGCCGCAATATCGTAACCCAACAACACGTAGTAAAGAGATACAGGATAGCGATACTGCTGCGATCGTTCGATTTCTACTTGCGTCTGAATTTTAGCGCGATGTCCCGGAAAAACACACGCCAACGCGAATGCCATGGAATTGGTTTTCTAAACTTGCATTTTTATTTAACGGACACTGGCGCGAACGCGATCCCCTACGCTCAAAGTGCAGCGTTCCAAAATGGGAACGTTGCCTGTTAAAGTCAAAACTGATCGCGCTGCGTGTTCCTCCGGCGAAACAATTTGCAAACAAAAATATCCTACACAGCTCGTATTCCGGCTTACAGTCGGACACGGTCGCAAGTATCGCGATTCGATTATTTTCGGTTGCGCTTCGCTCGCTAAAAATGTATACAGTTTGCGTAGACATACTTCCCGGTTGTTGCACAGTATTAATGTAAATTCGAGTTCTCATTAATCGTAAAAATACTACTTGTGTACGAATTGGATAAGAATTTGATTTCCTTCAGTGGTTGGAGCAGCTGATTGTGTAGCATGTTGACCAATTCTTACTAAAACTTAGTATTTATTAGTAATATTAATTTAGTTTTATAATGTCTATATATATATATATATATATATATATATATATATATATATATATATATATCGTGAAGAAATTTAAAACATATTTATATTATTAAGAGAAAGTTTAACATTTGAATTGAAAGTGAACAAAATGCAAATTATATATTAATAATAGAGTTTTATTGCGATGAGAACATATTAGTCTATTCTAATGGTAATGACACAAATAAAAACTATCATGATAACCCAAAAACTCAGAACCTAATAAAATAGTACAACTAATATAATAATAAACCTAATAAAATAGTATGGATAAAAGGGCATATGTCATTTGACGGTTGTGAAAGATCTTATATAAAAGGTGAAAAACATGAAAGTACAAATTACGCATCAAAGATTCCATGCGCTATGACTCTCATTAACATTGAAATATTTTAATTAGGAAATACGCATAAAAAATGGTATACTATTACACAAAATGAGCAAATCTGCCCATTGTATGAGCGGTAAACCTAATTATTATTATTAATCAACTGAATAATTTTTTGTCCATTTTCTATCTCGTTTTCGTTCAGTAAATGGCTTCAGATTTCGCGTATTTTTCGTGCGCAGAAACTACGGGAAAAATATTATACTGAGAGAAGAAATAGTTGAAAAATATGTTATTTGATGTACTAATTTGTATTAATAACGTATTTACTTAAATCAAATTTTTTAAAAGAATAAATAATTTCTTTCATGAAAATTTAAGGGGTTTTAAAAAAATGTACACTGAGAAAAATATTTGAAAATTTATCTATATAATATATAAAGAGTTTATTTCTGTGAATATAAATTTTATATTGCACAGATAAATTTTCGAATATTTATTTCTCATTTATGTTCGTATGTGTGTTTTTTACTCGAGAAATATTTGAGAAATATTAGTATAAGTAAATACAATACTCCGGCATTAATTATTAGCATTACCTAATAAATTGGAGTACTCACACAAACGCTTTCGGACAGTGCGACTATTAACCACGATAACTCTTCCCACTTAAGCTTTAATTCGCTGGATGTTAATCTGCGATTTTTCAGACAAATTCTACTGAGAACTCGGTCGTCTGCTGCAATTGTGCAGCGTTTCCTTACTTTACTCTTAATTCATTCAAAATTTCTCGTTTCTTGGTATTTTCTTAGAAATCTTGCTATCGAATTTAACTCTGGCTGCTACTTTGCGTGTACAAAACTTTCCTTTAGATAAAACAACAATAACATTCTAGGTTTTCGGGCTTAATTCAATTGATCCATTTCGGAACGTATAAAATGAAAGGATTTGTTGAAGAATAACACTTCGCATGAAAACAGATAATATATGATAATCACCAGCTTTCCTTGACGGTATGAACTTCTTGAAAAGATTTGAAAAATCACTTGAAATGTTTCGCTGTAATGAGCGAAACACATGATAATCGGTGGAAGCAATGTCGAGTGAATATAGTGGGATGGAAACATCCCAGCCAAATTCTAACGAATTTTATGAAAGTAAAAAAGCATAATACAAACTTATTACTGCATAATAAAAACTTATTACTGCCTTCCATTTTCAAGTCGCAACAAAGACAACTTCTTTAAACAAACTTCTTTAACACCACTAGATATTCTCTGAAATGTCAGCTATCAGAGCATACACATACATGGCCAAATATTTATGGAACTATCCTCCCAAGGCCAACATGCAAATGCCACCTGGACAAAAATTCTGCCCGATCTTACGGAGATCAACCCGACGGTATCTATCGAATAAATAATTTTTATTTCTTAGATACTTTTTCCCTCAATGTATATACATCTTGATTGGGATCCCAGGTAATTTACTCTTTACTCACTGGACAAAATTTGCCATAACTGTTCAGTGACCGCTCGAAAACTGCGTTAAATTTCCACCAGATGATATTTATTGTTCCTGTCAAACGTACGACTTCGTCACTCACTCGGGCCGTCTTATTCTGGACCTCACGATACACATGTGTCCCGTGTTGTGTTGTGTATGTGACGGTTGTACTGGTACTATTAATAAACTAATCAGGAAGCAGTTTCGATAGCTGCTCCATGTAGTTCACGTTAGCTCGGACGCAGACGGCCCGCGTTCATCGCAGTTATAGCGGCGTGACGTTCAATCACGCGGTACTCTGCTCCCGACAATAAAACGCGAATCCTATTTATAATCACCGGAACAGGCAAGCGTCCGTCGTGCCACGCCAATGCGCCCGGGACACAGGTGTGCATTTATTCGTTCCTGCAGTGAATCGCAACCTGGACTTCAATGCGAGTTATCACTCGGTCGGGCTCGGCATTGTTTGATCGCGTCAAAAACTGACGCCGATAACGCGCTAAGCGCGTGATATCGCTGGCAAAGTCGGCAAAGTCGCCGGGAATTAAGCGGGACACGCGCGGGCGAGCGTGCTCGAACAATGGGGCGGGCTTTCGTAATCGGCTGATCCCGCAGCGGCTCATAGACGGTACCGTCGGAGAATTGCCTCTTTCCAGTTAGCAGACAACAAACGGCACATCAAGTATCAATTGTCGAAGCGGCGGAATTAATTTTGGGTTGCAATTAATTTGCCAATTAGATCTCGGCCGAGATCCATTTAGATGTAATCTGCTTGGTAGCTCATCCTCTTTCCTCCTTCGCTTTGGTTCCTCCGTGCGCAGCATCCGATGCGAATCCACACACATACATACACACACATACATGCACACACAAAGAAAGAGAGAGAGAGAGAGAGAGAGGAAGGGGGGAGAGGGAGAGAGAGAAAGGAGACTGCATTCGCTCCGAAGCAGTCGACAAATTAGCCGTATTAACGGTACGACCGCGAACGCAGATTTCGTGCAGTTAGCATGTAGTTCTCCGCTTGATATCCACGCAAAGGATTATTCGAGTTAACTCGAGCCAGACGCACTCCCGGCAGCATCCACAGTAATTAGAACAATTGAATTATGTAACGAAAATGTCGAGAGCTCGCAATCGAGTCGTATCTTCGACGGTCTCTGAAAGATCTCTGTCCAACCGCGCTGGAAATCGTCTGCGCGAGGTCTGCGGTCGCGAATTTCGGAAATTGGCGCAACGATTTCGGCGCTTCCTGCAGAAAGACAGCGTAGCAGAGGGGAAGAAACTAGTCCGACGGGGTTGGAACACACTGCGCCTGAGCGCAAAAATCGGAAACATGAATATTCATCGGGGAAGATTCGCGAATATATCCTGACCGATGGCAGATCGCGATCGGCGTTAACTTGCCGAGGGCTAATCAAGTAATGAATACATCGCCGGCAAAGACCGCACGTATATAAATCATGCCGGAGAGGATGCCGCGGGCTACAGGGCGAGCCCTTATCTCCAATCAGTACATTGATTGCACGCAGGCAGGTCAAATACCGGCCGCCACTCGGCAGCTCGGCCCTGGCACGATAGCTTATTCAATTTCCGAAACGGCATTCACCATTCAATTCGGCGGTTATCAGCCTGCGCCCATCCCCTATCTGGATTTTGCGTGGCCTTCCAGAAGTCGGCGTGTACTCTCGTGCCAAAGGAAGAGAGAGAGAGAGAGAGAGAGAGAGAGAGAGAGAGAGAGAGAGAGAGAGAGAGAGAGAGAGAGAGAG
>NW_022639474.1:1934638-1968282 GCF_010583005.1 Odontomachus brunneus
AGAGAGAGAGAGAGAGAGAGAGAGAGAGAGAGAGAGAGAGAGGAAGACTGGGTTTATCGGCCGGTATAAATTGAGATAATCAAGATTCCCATATTGTAGCCGCGCCATACCTTTTTTGGCGTGAGCGTGTCGGATCCTCGACTTTTTTGTGCGATCGACAACGCCTAACCTAACCTAACCTAACCTCACGCATCTACCTTGCGTATCGAGCGTTTCTTAGCATCATAGCCTCTCCTATGGACTCCTACGCCTTTCGTCTGACCCCGACAACAGAAAAAAAAGAGAAAGAGAAGCGGAAGAAATAGAGCGCGTAGATCACGCGAAAGGTATTCCTGCGGCCGATTATTCGGCGATATAAAATTAAACGTGAACACGACCGGTAGTGGGCATTATCATTCGGCGCATTTGCGGCGCCCGCGCGTGGCTATCATTCAGCATCTACCGGTGTGTCGGCTGGTAGCGGAGGCGCACTTTCCCGTAGTGTACATAGATAATCGAGCTTAATTAATTGCTCGTGATGCGCGCTCGGGGCTCAGCAAACACATTTACTTATTACCATCCATCTTGAGCGGTGCCTCTCAAGGGGATCGATTTTCCAAGTGCACGCGGCTGATGACACAAATTGCCAAAGGGTCGACGCTCGATCGTAACGCGATCGTTAAAGAGAGGTGCGGCTTTTTCTCCGTGTCTCACTTCTCCCCTCCCCCCTCTCTCTCTCTCTTTCTCTCTCCCTCTCTCTGCTCAAGCGCGACGTCCCGCTGGAAACGTACTTAATTATCCAGCTTCCTCCGGCGTAGCAAAAGGACGAGAGCTAATCGCGAGCCCAAAACGACTTTTATGCATGAGGTAGCCTGAAGAACCAGACGACAGTGTCTCCGTCCGTCCGTACTTTGCATATAATGCGTGCGGCGCACGTGCGATGTTCCACTGCGTGTTAACCTTAATCTACAATTCCTTTGTGGAGATAACGCGCGTCGATGTATTCAACGGGCGTCGTTGCCAAGAAGCAGCGCGCGAAAAGTATCAGCTTTCGATTATGATGCAACGACGATTCTCTTCGTTGCACCTCTTTCAGTCTTGACAATCCCGACTGGAAAGTTATCCCGTTGTTCAGATCAGCTTGATCCCAACCAGTTATCTTGTATAAAGTAACGTTGTCGGCTTCTAATGAGTCATACAATTGTAGCCTGGCAATCAGCGGCCCTTTATAATAGTCTGTTATAGCGGCCTGTTCTTTTCATCTGATCCACTTGTTTCCTTCTCCTTCAATGTCAAGTTATATATTTATTTCACTTTAAAGACGCAACCTGATTCAACTGAATAAAGAAAAACAGACCTTTTCCAGGAATACCACTTTAAAGGCTAACAATTAAGACTCGATAACATCATCTTGTACAAACCAAAAGTCTGATTGGGATCAACCTGATTATGGGATCTGGGATAAATTGTTGATATCCAAATCAGATCCCACACAGAGTTTAGACTTGTTCTTTTCAGCTGAACCAGTCATTCTTTTCCCTTCAACGACAAGTTATATACTTGTTTCACTCTGGAGGCAAAAGGTGCAATCTGAAAGAAGACTCGGGCCGGGGAAAATGACGTTATCGGGACTCGTCGATTTGGATTAACGTTACCTTTATGAATCCTTTAATCACGCGCGCCGAGAGAGCCGAGATACGTCTCCCGAAGACGCGACGGCGCGTCTCGCCACTGCGACAAACCCTACTCACTGCTAATTGACGTCACCTCGCTCCAATCTACGAGTAACTACGAGCATCGAGCGCGCGCGAGAACGAGGTTACGCGATAGTTAATAGCCCGGCGTGTTAATCGGCACGTCTCACCGCCGAAGCACGGTCGGTCCGTGCGGAAGTCTCGCGCGCTGATCGTTATTGACTGGTACAGATCCCTCGGGTCGTAAGTGACATTTACACGATGCATTCAGCGTTAAACTCGTCCGGAGAGACAAGAGGGAGACGTAGCGTCGTATCTCAGTTCCGGTATCTATACGGACGCCGGGTTCCCCTGACAACGCGGCAACAACAAACGCCTAATGGCCAGTTCTCGACTCAAAGTTTAATTTCCTGACCAGCGGACAGTGCTTAAAGTGACCTTCTCCTCCCCTCCTTTCCGTTCCTTCCTCCCTCACTCGTTCGCTCGCTCGCTCTCGCCACCCCGATCTTCCTCTTTCGCCCTCTCTGCCTCGCGCTGTCCTGCCTGCCTTGCTCTCCTGTCGTGCCCCCTTATGCCCGCTTGTCGTCACTGGCGCTACTTCTCTCCCTTCCGTCGTCCATCGCGCGCACAATTCTCGGGAATCGCAACCGGACGTTCAGCCGCCGCGATGAAATATTAAAGAGTTAAATGGCGACCCCTCTCTCTCTCTCTCTCTCTCTCTCTCTCTCTCTCTCTCTCTCTCTCTCTCACTCTCACGGAGACACGAGTAATTACCGCCCGGCATACAGTCGCATATCGTTGGATTGATCGATAGTGCGGAGACGCCGTTAATTGGCCGTGTATCGGGGAAATACGCAATCTCGCGTTTTCCAGGTACGTTCGCTCAGATCCTGACGATATCTCATAATCTCTCATCTCCCCGTGACTTGGCGATCACGAGGCGACGCACGCGGGTGTCGTTGGGAAATTTCTTCCATGGCGATATGTATAGGTCTCATCGCGGTGGGCAGCCGGGCGCTGTATCGATCTCGGCGAAGAGAGAGAACTCCATGAACCCGGAACCCATGCTCGCTCATTTGACGTACATACACCTTGTATGATATCTACGTGGTCGTGGCACTGACCCCGACCGTAACACACACCGCTGCCTCGCTCCTCGCGCGCGTCGGACATACATGCGCGCAGAAAAAGTTTCGGGGTTGCCGGGCACGTTTCCACCCTATCCAGTATCGCGCACCTTTTCCCCTCCCCCTTACCTCTCCACATGATTCTTATAACATACGGTGTATATGTAATGAAAAAAGAGAAACGGCGAGTTGGAAAAGACAGATGGTCGCAATGCCCAGTGGTACACACGTCTGCGCTAAGAACCAGATTCGCCGGTTTGGGGTACGCTTACATATTTCCTTCCTTGCTCCTTCTTTTCCGAACGGACACGTATGTTCGCGTTAACACAACACAAATGATGATTATATGTTTTTCCTAAGACACATTCTCATGGACGCAACAACAGAAGGCAAAACTCACATTGCGGGGCACAACTGTCACTCTTCGGAATATTCTTCAGTTTCTGTACTCTTGACGCGTAAAACGAGCATCGAAATCACCGACGCACATAGTAGCGCAAAAAACATTGTGCTTATTATTCTCTCTAAGGTCCGCATTAATAGTCATTACGTGAAACTCGTCTCAAGTGAGATATTCAGATTTCAATTCAAAGATAGATGAGAAATTTTCTATTGAATCGCAATTGTAAATGTTGCTGTAAAAGTAAATGTTACGTTTATCATAATTTAACTGAAAAACTTAGGTCTGACTTTGAATAAAAATCTGTATCTCCTGAAATATCTTCTGAAATAAGTTTCAAATAGCAACTTATTAATACGGACTTTAATATCTAAATTATCTCAGTAAGACTCACTCAAAACGAATGAAAAGTAGCAGTGTTCTCACTTGAAGCGTTGAAAATACACTCGAAATCGCCAGATTAAATGTCTCCTTCAAACTTAGGATGGATTCTGACTCGATATAAAGGAATGTTTCAATCGATTAGAGTAAATATATCTTTGTAACGGTAGAGTATAGCATATCCGATATGTATAATAACCTTAACATTTACCAGATCCAGTTTCGAACGTAATCTCTCGATTACGCGCGATATGTCTACAGATCTGTGCATCACAATTGTTGACCGTTTCGAGGAAGCGGCTCCGTCGAAACAATCAACAATCATGATGCACGAATATGTGCACATATTACCCGTAATCGAGAAATTTGTTTGAATTTGGACTTAGTAAATATTAAGGCTATTAAACTGGATGATGTGTATCAGATTTACTCTCCAATTTCGAGTAAAAATACTCGATCGACAATTCAGAATGGGGAGTCCATCCGGTGTGGTCACTCAACCTTTCCAGCGAAACTTCATTCCAAAGAATTTGGGGAGTATGATGAAAGTTTGTATTCTTCTTCAACTGACCTCAGAACAACCCCGCTCGCTCATATCGCCCGTATCACCCTTTTCTCCAGGTGCAATCACACTACCGCGCGTACACGTATACGCGTATTGCAAATATTTGAAAGGCGAAATCGTGTAACTGGTAAGCCGTCAGGTCCGCCAGCTCTCTCTCGCGTCTGCGGCGGTGCAGTGATCCTCGGAGGAAAATTGGTCAGAGAGAAAGGACCTGCAAGGCCAGCAGTAGGATAATGCTACTGTTGGAAGTGCCATTCGCGCCAACAGAGACACGGAAGTGGCGAAAACGACGGGAGGGGCAGGGGAGAGGAGAGAGTGGGCTGCATTGTGGCGAAGAGTTCAAGACCGAGAAGAGAGGTCGGTCGACGGAAGAAAGGAGAGAGCGTGCACGAGTGTGCGAGACAGACAGAGTTGAGGAGGCATGGCAGCGGGATCGAAGTACGGTCCTGCGTCCCCTACGTCATGAATCATGCATCCCCATCCCCCAGGAGCGAACTGGAACGCGCTGCGGCGGTGCGACCCGTCCGAGAAATAAACAATGTTATTTGTTCGTTGGGATCCCGACCCATCCGCAACGGAGGTCCAGAGGACCTCTACCGGGACAGTACGCGAAGGACGAGTGGCAGGTTCCGTGCTTTCGTAACCCACAACCGTGGGGATGAGAGCCCGGGTTCCTGCTCTTCGCACCGTCCTTTCTCGGGCGCGCTCCTACCTCTACGCCGCTCTACTCGCGAGCCCGCGTACGCTCTGACAGCCGGAACTGTCAACGGCAGAGGCAGCTCTCGCAACCGCTGATGGTGTTTGAGCGGGACCGAAGTGACACGGAGGACGTGCGCACACATGCCGGACAAATAACGATACTTCCGCTTTTCTCGGCAAACTGGATATTTTCGTCCCGCGTCGCTCTCTCCCTTCGTCGCGTGGGCTCTCATCCTTCTTACGCGACTCCTGTCCCTATCTCTTCTGCGCGAGAATGAAAGACGTCAAAATACACGATTGTTCGTTGATGTTAGAGATGTCTTAAGAATGATGTGTGTGGTGATTGTGTCTCGCGAAACGACTAACGCGTCTTTCTTACTTATTTGTTGCAGATGAACCGTCCTATTCAAGTGAAGCCGGCGGACAGTGAAAACCGCGGAGGTGAGGACAAACAATCGATCCAATATCTATTTCTCTATCTATTTCGACTATTTCAAATGAGATTTATCGCTAATTTAATGATGGCAGTGATCCTTGACAATCTGTGGAGAAAATTCTATACAGGGATTTGCATTAAGGGTGTCATTACTTGAAACTTACGAAAGATGAGATACAAATGAGATACATATCGGAATTTAGAGTTGGAGGTGAGTTCTTCAGTCGAATCGTGGTTACAAGTGCAATGTCACATGTATGATTCAAATAAAAAACCCAAATCCATCTCTAAATTCAGGTCTGAGTATCTCATATGGAACGAGTTTCAAGCAACGACTATTAATAGTCGGCCACGGTGAGTCGTCTAACGTTAGATTCTAGAATGTCTCCATTGTGTTTTATATCAGAGGAAATTGTTTGTGAGGAATAAATTGTACGCTAGGAAAAGAAAGATATTACGATCAGCCAACTCTTTTAACCAAACAATGTGTTCCTTGTACATTTTTCTCCGACCCAAAAAGCAACAGAGATACTTTAGAATCCAACGTTAGATGACCCTCTGTATGTTACATATCAAGTTCAGTTCCAAGTAATAGCACCGGAAAAGGAAATCTAACGCTATCAAGGCAACATTTTCTCTTCTTATTGTCCGCAGTATTTCCGCGCTGTACAAGTCAAAGAGTCGATACGACGAAGCAAAACGCCAGAATTTTTGTTTCCCCGCGAAAGCCCCGAAGGATACCGCGAATGGATTCGCGCTGCGGTGAGAATTACACATACGGGAAGACGCGACAACCACTGAGAAACCACATCTCTCGCTACGAGTGCAATGAGACAATTTAATTTCATGTGGGAGGGAAAAAGGAGGAAAAAGTACTCCGCGACTTCGATCTCGTGTCAATCGCGTACATACAAGACGACTATGTAATAAACTACAGATAACGCGCAATAATAGCGAGTCGCGATAACGCGCTCGTCGTATAAAATTCATACTCGCGATAGTCAGCAGCGCGATAGAGACTCCGCGATAAAAAATGTAACGCGGCACGCTGCGCTGATATTCATCGGCTCGTTTTCTACAGAGTGTCGCGCGCGCGGCTCTTTCCACTCGTATCTTGCCGCGAGTGCCGCTACGTGTGTAGTCCGTCCAGCTGTGGGGGACCCAATTTTATTAATTACGTGAAATTTCACAGCTGGCGGCAGTGGCGCTGCCGCCGCCAACCGTCATGTCGGTTCTCCTTATCGCCGCGCTCGCCGAAGGTCATAAGTTTCGCGTCACGGTAGGATAGCAGAGCCGCGCGTACGTATGACGAGAGCCCAGATAATCGAGAGACAAATTGTCGATCGACTATCGCTTTTAATGAGTCGTCGCTTCTGCCTCGCCTCTGCTGCGCGCGCTCCCTTCGTGTATTTCCTCCCGCTCGCGTGAGAGTTGTAATCCTTCCGATCTATTCCACTCGGCCGGTTATTATTTGCAGACACACACGATCTCCGGCGCGGGGGGCGCGATGCGCGGCGCGCTCATAAAGCTGTATCTCGCGCAAAAATCGGGACGCTCTCTTCCATCTTCCGCCGGGGCTCGATTCGGCCCCGCGCATTAATTTCCACAAAGCGCCTCGGCAAATATATACCAGCCATCGGGCAGCCGCGATTTAATTAAAAATATGGTATTTATCTTTGGAGGCGGGTCGTAACCGATCGATACCGTTCCATCCGTTCGGCGGGCGCCATCGCCGAAGCTCCCGGCGTCGCTTCCGATGCATGTAAATAGCGGGGGAAGCTCGTCCGGGAATTCCCGAAGGCTAAGAGCCGGGGCCCCTTCGTTACCATTCGCAAAGTCCACGCCACACCGGGGACAGCGTTCCCGGCGAGCCGGCAACTACTCCGAAGTCCTTCGGGTAGTCCTCCGTGCCTTCGAAGCTGGTGGGCTGTGGAGACTCCTGCGCAAGGAGAACTAGATAAAGGAGGACAGTGGTACGCGTATACGAGCGCACTAGATAGACAAACATAGGAAGGGTGAGAGAGAGGGAGAGAGAGAGAGAGAGAAAGAGAGAGAGAGAGAGAGAGACGGAAAGGAAGAGATCGGGGGAGATGCGCAGGGCGGCGTTAGACTGGGATACGTGGAAGAAGGTACGGCACGGGGGCGGCAAAGGGGAGCAGATGAGGGGGATCGTAATTCATATGCTAATCTGGAGGAGATGCCATTGTAATCTCCGGTCGCCTGCCTCCGTGTGGCCCCACAAAGCCTCGGCTTGACGCGGATGCAGGAGTGATCCTGAGCACGGTGCCGTGGCTGCTGCTACTGCTGCTGGTGCTGTTGCTGGTACTGCTGCTGCTGCTGCTTCTGTGGCGCGATATACCTATGTAGATGCTGTATCCACGTAGTCGCAGAGTTCAATCAGGGGGTTACTGAACTTCGGCGACACCGTCGAGTCGCCTCCTCTCCCTCATTGGCATCACCGTGTCTACCCTACACCGCGTACGTTCGTGCAAGATGGTTCCCGCCACTTCATCTTCGCATCTCATTCTCTCTCTCTCTCTCTCTCTCTCTCTTTGTATCGCTCTCTCGATCGATCTCCCTTCATTCTTCAACAACTATTCCGATGCGATCTCTACAATTCTCTGTGGTAGTCGTTGACACAACACTCATTGGATTTCTCGGCGCAAAACGGATGTTAATAACGCCGTGTAACTCGCCGGGATAACGCACCGGATCACGGAAAATCCACGACTGCGTAATTGCCGAGCCGAATGTTGCGTGTAATCTGCTTCGGGATCAACATCGATCGGAATTAAACTATGTCGGATAGAGAGAGCACACCGTTTTACCTTTTGCTAACCTTCCGTGTTTGACTGCACCTCGCGATCTGGCAATTAACGATATTACACGGTTATCATTTAGTAGCGATCGCGGTACACGCATTTCGGCCATTTAGGCCCGGATTTCTCGTGAATGCGCAGCGGTGATTCGGTTTACTCCGACCCATACCCGGACTCGCTCTCGTCCATCACATCTAAGCGTTTCCAGCTTGATCTAGGAGCCGATTTCAGGAACCAATTTTAGGAGCCAATCGAGTCACAATGTCGAATTGTGACTAATGAACCAGATCCTCGGCCCTTGTGTGCGTCCCGCACTTTTCCTACTTTGTGCCAGCCTCACGCGACAAAAATATCGCGTTTCACAGTCGACAATGTCGACGTGACTTTTTCGAAAGGAGTTTCCATGTCGGGAAGCTTCTCCACCGAGGGAAAGGATATAGCCGCTCATGATTCTCATTGTTTCGAGAGACCCGTCCGCTTTTTCCGCGTTAATAACTGCCCTTTACGGGCCTGCATTCTGCACAGATCCCGACGTGCGGCTTAATTACATCATTTTATAGATTCCTCCGGCAATCGGCGCTTCGCAGCTCCGCGCAATGGCTTCGCGAAGTAATGTCCTGTTAGCGGTACAAAGGATAAATCGTGGCTTTAATTGTGAAGACGTTGCGGCGTTAAAACGCCCCGATCACGGTATCGTGCTGAGAAACATTTGCGTTCACGCTCTCGATAAATCCGTCCGCGCGCAAGCCATTAGAAACAATCGCGCGAGGGATATTTCATATCGAATTTGACTCTATCGTTGATCTGCGCAATTTACTGGCGTTTTACTGGCTGAATTCAAGCCGAATTGCGCGCGCAAACAACGCGAACAACGGCCGCGAACGATTGCGCGATTGTAACTCTCTCGCGCGCGAGCCAACTACGCGCGCACTTTGCACCCTTATCGGCGGTGGTGTATCATCGGGAGGGGTGGTTGGTGCGCGCGCGCGCGCGCGTACTCACTCAAGGAACTTGACGGGAGCCGCTCTCGAACGAGGAGAATCTCCGCGGAAGCTCCTCGTCCTGAGACGCATTTTTCACGCGTGTCGATGGTAAGACACTCTCTTGCTCCCTCCCCGCCGCCGACGCCGCCGCCTGCCACGCGATAGTAGCGTCGAAGCAGTCCCGGAATTAAGTTTACAGCGACGAGAACAGATTTGAGAAATGCGTATCTCGCGCGGAAGTTGGCCCGCCGACTCAGGGGCGACCGAAGTTTCTACGACTGGATAAGGGTGGGTGCTGTACCGGAGCTAGTTGAGCAAGTAGATAAGTTTCGATCCCTCGGCGAGCCACCTCGCTCCCACCTCGCCCCATCACTCGCCCTACCATCTCCCTCTCCGTAGATAAACGCGGTATCCCGGAGTATCGGGAGGGGAAGGGGAGGGGAAGCCCGCGGCCGTTCTTCGCGTCGCCGTCGAGTTCGGCATCGGCTGACGTGACGCGGACTGGTCTTAAACCGTCCAAGAGAAATCCTCGCGGCTTATAAGAGTCTGTCTCTGTCTTCGTGCTTCTTACGGGAGGACGACGGATGCCTGGTGTTCGCGGGGCGAGCGCGAACTTACTTACGGCTGGATCTGAAGCAGCAGTTTCAATTTGTGGAGCGTGCGCGCGCGCGAGAATATTCGCCGAGCTGGCGCGTGTTTAAAACGCGATGGGGAGACAAGAGAATTATAAGGCGCGCTCGCGGAACCTCCTTATTTACTGTAATATTCGTTTAGGGAGCAGTATTCACCGTAGCAGGATTTTGTTTTGGCGCACGTATCACTCGAGTCTCTCTCTCTCCCCCTCCCTCTCTCTCTCCCTCCCTCCCTCCTTCTCTCTCTCTCTCTCCTCTCTCTCTCTCACCCATATTAACTCTCCGTGTACAATCGTATTGTTTGGGACACACAGCGCAATAGGTCTGTCAAATCCGAGCAACTTTGAACCGTCCCGACTTTGTTGGAAAATCTTCTTTCCAGAGATATAGAAAAGCCTCAGTTGTAAGATAGTAGCGTGGAGTAAAGTCAAAGTCTGCAGACTTGCGCTATTTTGAAACTTTCCCGGACCTTTCACGAAGGTTGGTATGCGATCGAATATTCGTTCAGATCTCGCAGACCCGACATTGTACGCGGAGGATTAATAGTCGTTACTCGAAACTTGCCTCAGGTGAGACACTCAGATTTGAATTCAGAGTTAGAGGAGAACTTATCAGTTGAATCACAGGTACAAGTGTCACGTTTATCATGCATTTTAACTGAAACATTTGGACCTAACTCTGAGTAAAAAGCTGAAGTCCATATTAATACTCCTTACTAGAAACTCTCTTGTTCCATGGGAGGTACTCGCCAGAATTTAGTTAGATTTGAGATTTTTTATTGGAATCATATAATATATGCGATATTACATTTTTATACTCGCGATTCAACTGAAAAACTTCATATCTAACTTTAAATTTAAATCTAAATGTCTTACCTGAAGTAAATTTCATGTAACGGCTATCAATAAAGCTCACATGAGACAAGTTTCAGGTGATAATTAACAATACGGATCTCAATCTAATGACTGTCTAGACAGTTTCTTCTTAATTCGATTGTCTCTTTCTTTTCTTCATATCGTTGTGTAGATCTCATTTTATCGTGAAATCTAAGTTGAAATTATTTGATTGCAACAAACGTGTTCTGAGAAAATACTATGGATACACTTAGGTTGGAACAATTACACGGAAAAAAAGGTTTGGTTGAATTAACCAAATATCTGGTCGAATATGAACGATCCAGATATTCCGATTGAAGTAACCCGAATTCTGTTTAAGTTAACATGATTTTTGGTTGACTTAAAGAACAGAATTCTTCAATACTTCAATCGGAATTTCTGGATCGTTCATATTCGACCAGATATTTGGTTAATTCAACCAAACCTTTTTTTCCGTGTAGATATCGCCACTGTTGCAATGTCAGTAACTCAGCAATTGCTGAGCAATTGTAGCGACCACATAATTAGTTGTTCCGTATTTCACTATTCAATCTGGTTGGCACAACCAAATTTATATGTAGGCCAGCCGTTTCTTTTTCATGCAATAATACGCCGTCCGCGATAAACTCGCGACAATCGAGAAGGACTGCCGTTATCGCGAGCAGAATAAATGCGGTTTGAGTGTCATTTGCGCCGAGTCGCGTCGTGTCAAACAGAACGCTCGCTTTGTTCCCGCCGTCCAGCGCGCGCGCGCGAGAGGATAATTTCCCGAGAGTTAATTCCTCCTTCGCTTCCGCTCCGGGGAGTCGGGGGGAAAGAGGACACGAAGGGCGCGTTAACACTTAGCTCCGGCGACAAAGGTCCAATTCTTGGTCCCCACGGTGTCCTGACGCGACAATGGGAGCGAACTCTCGGTGAAAAGTACCCGGGGCTAAGGACAGACGGGATATTCTCCGACGAGGAACGGCGAGGCGTTGATACGCCGAAGGGAACCGAGGAGGGGCGAAGACGTTGGGGATTGTCGAGAAGGGGAGGGGGGAAGGGAAGAATCTGCGGAAAGCGGGGATGCAACGAGGCTGCAAGTCAGGCGAGAATCTAATTTCCCGAGACAAATCCTTAAATGTGCCCTAGAGCCCGGCTGGAAGGCGCGAGTCGAGGCATCTCTTAGAATGAGCTCGCGTCTAGCATCCGCGCGACAACGACCTTTAACTCGGCTCGCCAATTTTGCGTCTCCATAACATCCTCGCGAAACGTGTCATTAAGCTCATTCACGTGGGGGATGCGGTAGATCGAAAGCGGAGACAGGACCTAACAGGAAAAAACACGCCCAAGCCGAAATTTTGTCCCTACTTTCGACTCAACGTTCTAACATCTCAAGGATTCATGTGTGTTTAATATACGGTAGAAAACATTTTGTATTTATGTGGAAATCGATCCGTGCAGAAATTTTTGTAATAAATTTTTGACATATGTGCTAATTTAACATATTATCGTTGTGTTAAATCGACTATTCAACGTTTATATTCACCGTTTCTTAAAATGACACAATAATGTCCAAGTGTTACATTTTCGTGTTAATTTTCATCATATTATTTGTGTCATTTGTTTACATACTCTTCTCATATTAAATCAACACAAAAATTAGAGTGGATAAGTTGGAACATGTGAAATGTATTAAATTTAACGCAAAATTTTTTACATTATATCAGTATATAAACAGAAATCAAAGGAAGTTGATGTAAACTTCAGAATATCAAAATAGGCGATAAATGGATCAAAATTTCAACTCGGATGGTGTCTTTTTCGCGAATATTGAGATCGTCGTGGCGTCTGGCCCTCGGAAAATGTCGTGTCTTGCTAAATTCATCAGTAACGCGAACACTCGTGCAAGATGTTTGAGGAAAATCGAAGCTGAGTCGACTCTCGACGCAATCCCCTTACTACAATCGAACTTACTACTTCGAACAATCAGGGCAAAAGACCAGCGTATTGTGCTACTTATGGGAACAGATTACACAAGTCCCGGCGTTTCAAACGGCATTACATGAGTTTCGAATCTTGTTAGCACGGCGCTTATGCCTCGCGATCGTTTAATTCCTGCGATCGTAATTGTCCATTAAACTGATAGTATTATATTTATGAGTCGGTATTATGTTATGAAAATTAAGTTACCGTAATTGCGATATCTAATTGCGCAATTGCACTTAAACTCGAAAATATCCATGCTCGGTGCTTAGCAATAACCGAGCGCGATATCCATTCTAGTGGGCTTGAATCGCGCCGCATAGCGTAACGCTAGTGCGTAAAAAGCGGCAAGAAGCGGCCTTGTTAAAGTCGCAAATTGACGGCCTGCGAAAAAAATGGTTTCGCCGAGCGTGTCGATGTGTTCGCATCGACACTCTATCTCAAAAATGCTTACCACTAATAATAATAAACTGTATTTATATTTTTTTTTAATCTGATAGGTCTTTTATGTCCGTCACGCAGGAGAGATCCGGTCGAAAGCAATGTCCTGTGCACCGTACGACTGCGCGAAAGAAACGCGTCCGTACGTTTCCCGATTGGGCGAGTCTAAGAACAAATTGAATCTCGCGAGGATTCACGTAGGCAACGACGACGACGACGAATGGTGTATTTTGGGTCCAATGCCATTTCTTTGTTTCTGTTCTGTATTCCAGAGTGCATGATGGACGACGGGAGCGCCTGTGCCATCTTCTGGAAGTAGGAGGCACCGGTGGCGGCCGCTGAAGGTAACTTCGACTTCCAGGAGATAGCTAGCTTCCTTCCAATACCTCTATTCTTCTTCTCCGCAAATCAGCAGAAAGTGAACTTCCCCTCGATGAAAAGAGAGATGAGAAAAAAAAGAAAAAAAAAAGAATGAATAAGGAAAAAAATACGGGTATCCTGCCCCTTCCAATCACGCCATCACCGCTGATTCAGCCAGCACAGCCCGCCGCAAAGTCCGTTTTGCTGCTCGCTAGTATTTGGACCACCGTACCCTCAGCGTCCCCTCACGAAACACCATCCCTTAGCCCGACTTATAGTGTGGCCGGTACATGTCCATCCCTCTAGGAGGAGGCTAAATTCGCACCAAGTGCACGGTACTCTTCCAAATTCTCTCGCCAAAAACGTCTCGAGTCTCCGTACAATCGTCTCGGAGCTTCGACACTCGCACACGCATACACACGTATACGCGCGACTCATCAGGTCTCGCTCTTTGCGTGTCGACCATGCGTGCGCGCAGATCACGAAGGATTCGCGCACGCATCTACGTGGATCCCACGATTGGCATTGAATAATTGGCTGGAACACAATTGGCTCGTAAAAATCCGCAAATTAAAATCTTCTTGTTGGCATTCAGCTTTCGAGGTGCTCTCAGCTGAAAATTGAACGAATCGTGATAATTTGTACGCTCTTGCGATCGAGCGCTGCTTATCCGTGCCGTGAAAGCGATTGCTGTTGGGCTCCTCTATATCAGTCTCAAGCACTACCTCTCTCTTTCTTTTTCTCTTTCACTTTTTCTCTCTCTTTCTCTTTCATTCTCTCTCTCTCTCCCTCTCTCTCTCCCCCTCCCCCCCTCTCTCTCTCTCTCTCTCTCTCTCTCTCTCTTTCTCTCTCTCTTTCTCTCTCCCTCTTTTTTTCTTTCTCTCTTTTTTTTCTCTCTCTCTCTCTCTCTCGCCGACTCCTCATCCGTTTCATCCGGCACGATACGCATCGTTTTATGCCAGAAGGTATTATAGACAGTGTTGTGCGTACCCACGTGCGTGACTGAAACCTGTAGCCGTAAACCTGTCGTTCGTGTTTTTTGCTCTGTTTATTGCGCACCGCCGTTACATCACACTATTATCGATGCCTCGTTACGACGGGACGTGCGTGGACGCTCTTAGAATACCGCCGATCGGCACAATGGACCAAGCGCGATGCAGAATACATGAAAGAATCGCGGTCTTAGAGCGTCTACCGACCGTACAATGGCAACGACCCCTTTTGCTCCAAAGTGCCGAGTTTATTGTACGTTTCTAAGTCCAAAGTCCCGTCGTCTTACACTCCAAAACCCCCATCTGACCTTATATCCGTTCGTGTGGACGACCATCTTTGATATCGTATATATATATATTATATATTACATATATATATATTATACTGCTCTTTACAGCTATGACCATACAATAGTGGCTCGCTCGTTGGATGTGTTGTCTCGTTCGTTGTCAGTGTGTTTTTTATCACCTCTGTACATATTTTCTGATTATGATGTGAGCTACATTTATCTTATTGTATTACTTAGATTTGATTCTATATATATATATGACAGTTTATGACACCTTTATTTCTTGACAGTCAAGCCACCCCTTCCAACAACCACCCACCATGCTCCAATCCTGAGAACATCCCAGTTTATTTGAAACCGTTCTCTCTCTTTTTTTCTTTCTCTCTTCGTGCAATCCTACTGATTGTGAGTCTCGCACCGCCATAATCGTGTCGTTTTCTCGATATAACGCAATGATACACCTACAAGTAACACATGTACACATACATCGGGACGCATCTATTTCTAAGCGCAGATATTTCTAAAATAAGAAAGAGAAAACAAACATTTATTTATCAAAATTATATTCGCGGCATGTAAATCATTTCCACGTTGCTTCCTCTTTCTTTCTCTTTCTTTATCTCTCTTTCTTTCTCTCTCTCCCTCTCTTTCTCTCTCTTGCTTCAGCGTACAGACGCAGCTTATACTACAAACACACTATGAGAAAAGAGAGTTGAGAGTACCCTTGAGACGGATATCGAATCACTGAGAGAATTTTTTGGCCTGTACACTTCCACGACTTGAAAACAAGCGAAACGGAAATCGATATTTTTCGAAGGGCTACAATCACAAAAGATTCTCGATCGCACCCGAAGATCTCCCCAGAGATATTCCAACCCGAAGACATTGTCTCGCGCGTTTACCCGTTACTTCTCATTCATCTTTCCCGTGCAAGACTTAGATATAGCTGCAAAATTTAGTGAGCATTCATTGTTAAACTTTATGCGCCGGTGATCCATCTCGAGATGGACTTCAACTTCACGTTGAAGTCATACTATTTTAGAGTCTCCTGTAAAAAATGCATAATGCAAGAAAGGCGTAACTTCATGTGTGTTGGGCTTATTATATCTCTGTCTGTGTATACACTTGCAGACAGAAGGATTGTCTGCAATTTTTCAAGTGAGTTTTGTGAATTCTCCATCTTATCCAATGGGAGAATTCATTTTTCAATGGGAAAACTCTCCACTGAACGAGACAGATAAGTTCACAAACTCACTCCGAAATTCACGGATAATTCTTCTGTGCGCGATTGTACACAGAGAAAAATGTCTGGTCGAATTCACCAAATGTCTGATGAAATATGAACGAATCAAAGATTTGGTTAAAGTTAATTCTCAACAAAATTCTCTGTTTAAGATAAAGTAAAATTCTGATTGACTCGGACAGTTGCAAGGTCTGGTTAATCAGAAATATTGTTAACTTGAAAGTTGCAAGTTCTGCTTAACCAGAAGTCATATTAACTCGAACAGAACTGTGGTAAACTTAACCGGAATTTCTAGTTCGTTCATATTTCATCAGGCATTTGATTAATCCAACCAAACTTCCTCTCTTCCGCGTACACACGTCTGTACAACTTAAACAACTGACAGTTTTTTTATGCTTGAGTGTCCGTGGGGATGTCAGAGTCACTAGTATCGCCAAGAGTATTGCTAACTCGACACGGGTCACCGTTGTTGAAAGTGTCGGCTACACGACGAATCGCTTGATGCCTTGTCTGATTTCATCGCGACACCTCCCGCCTGATTCCCGTTCGTTTTCAGTTTTCTAGATAACCATCAGGCCAATATTGATTAGATTTATTTTCCTTGTCTTTGTTGTTACACGGTTTTTCCATCACTGTCCCCCCCACGGAGAATATGCCGTTTCTGCTGTTATACACGTATGTTACATCGTTATTGATTATGATGATTATCGTTTCCGTGATACTGTTCGTGGTTACTGTTGCCGCACCGAAGACACGTGTATGCCGTGCATACGTATTACACACACACGTACACAGACGTACACACGCGCGGTTCCCAGTGCTGTTTAAATGTACATATTGACGTGATGAAACGTGCAACCGTACGCGTCAAAGATGCCATACGTGAGCACACACGAATATGTTACATTTATATATATACATATATATACACATATATATTTATATATACCCCCCTTTTATCTCCTTATCTTCCCCCCCCCCTTTAGGATGGTGGATGCTGGTGTAACCGTGTAACTTTGTCGTTCTCGGTGTTAGCCGCAAGATCTTCTCTTTAACGCCTACAACGCTTAACACACGTGCAAAGTTGACTAACGCTGTTCTTTGTTTTTTTTCTCTGTTCCCTCTATTTCGGAACGCGCCATCGCAGACAGAAAGCTGTTCGTGGGAATGCTAAGCAAGCAACAAACTGAAGACGATGTCCGACAGTTGTTCACTGCCTTCGGCACAATAGAGGAGTGCACCATCCTCCGTGGACCCGACGGAAGCAGCAGAGGTGAGTCCGAATTTTCCATTTTTTCCAAGCACGGTGTATCCGGTATTATCACACCAGGGAGTGCGAACAACGGATAAAGTACGAAGGAATTTGTCTCTCTCTCTCACCGCGATCTTCTTCGCGAGATACGCCCAACGCCCATCAATTGCATGAGAGCATTTTCGAATGCTGCCTTTTTCGTTTTAATTCGGCATTCTTCAGCGAAAATTGGAAATGTTCAGTCGGGCACACGTACGCAGTATCGTAACGATTCGCTGTCGTAAAAAGCTGAAGGATCGCCGATAAAAGAATTTAAAAATAGCGCGCTTCAGTCTCTAAGGGATTAAGCACGAAAACCATATTCCCTGTAGAGCTAAGTGTACCGTAACGCGGATGCGCGTATATTTTTATGTCGTGGGATAAAAGCATAGGCGCATTGTCCATAAAAATACGGGCATCTGTGCAATCTTTAGCCACATACCAGGATATTCACGTCTCTCTTTGCTTCACGAACGTTTTACATCTGCGCCGTGCATTAGCTCTCCATTCGATTCGTGCAGTTTTAACCTCTCGAAAATCGATCCGTGAGCATAATGATGTACAACAAAGTCGAATTGAAATTTTTAGCTCTACAATCAAGCTTACTACAATTTAGCTCTACACCAAGCTTGTAAATTTCGTCAAAACTTTTGAAGAACCAATTGAGAATCTCGAGATATAACATTGCACAAGCTATTGTCTTTCTTTTTGTTGAGGTTTAAAAAACAGAAGACACTTTTTAAACTTTTTTAATATTCGTTCCAATAATTTAACTGCATTTAATTTTTCATAATGCTTAAATCTAAATTTTCTTTTTTAAATTGAATAAATAATTGCTTTCGTGAAAAGTTACGATTTTTAAAAAATGCATATTTTCATACCAGAAATATATTTTACATGTTATACAGTGTGAGTATATAAATGTTATAGTGTCCATTGAATAAATTTTTTTTATTTCTTAGATATTTTTCTTCTCAGTGTGCGAAAAGAAAGAATTTCGACAAACAAATGTTCAATAATCCATTCAAGATTAACAAGTCGATATGGATAAATAAAACAAATTTTCTTCTTTCACGATTTTTCTATGATAATCCTTTATTGGCGTTAAAAGTTTCGATTGAATCTGGATATTCGAAGAGATGAAATTAAAATAAGATTGTAATCCTATTTTATAATTGTAATCCTTGCCGAATGCAGCTATATCCTCTATAATCTTTCTGAAGTTAGCTTCTGTCGTCATCGTGGCAAGATATTCAACGATGTCACACAAGTCGATCGGAAATGACTAATGATCGCACATTAACCGTCGACGAACGTTGAATGCCGCAAATGCCACAAATGTTTCCAATGCGTAGCGCGGCTGCACCCGTCCCGATAATTTGACAGTTTCAAAATTCGACCACCTCGAAGATCTGGAATCTCTTGAGAGCGTTGATGACCGTGATTTCTGGGTCACTGAATATGCGCTCGTCATTAATTGGCCGGCGACAACGGTTCGCAATTGACGACAAGTGACTCTGTCCTTTTCCCAAATATCAGTTGTTTTGGTTCTCTCACGTCGTGCACGTCGTGCACTTCTCCGTGACGGATTTATTATGTCTCAAGTCGACGCACAATATTATCGGCGCGTTGATACTGAAAAAAGATTTTGTAATAATTGACAAATGCATTTGGTTGAGTATCTCAGTGCAATATTTGGTAATTAGTATCAAATACGATAGTAGTTAGCAATCATCTGGTAATAACTATAAAATAAGATGAATTCTTAATAAGATGAATTCTTCATTTAATTGAGCCAATTGAGTGATTCGGTAAATAATATCGAATAATTTAGTAATAATTACTGAATTATTATATATTAATATATATTTATATAATAAATATATAATAGTTTGATTATTATCAAAGCATTTAGTTGAGTGTTGGGTTTGTATTATGTATTTATCATATAATGTGATAAGTAACACTAAATAGTACGGTTCTATTTAACAAATTGTTTAATGATAATTACTACATTGAAAAAAAGTCTGGTAATAGTTACCACAGCCATTTGGTTGTGTGTTTTAGCATACTATTTGGTAAATAATTACCAATATGGTAAATGTTACCAAATGTGTGGTAATAATTACAAAATAGTTAGTAACATAAATTTTTGATCTAGTCAAATCAATTAAATGATTTAATAAATAGTATTAAATACATTAGTAATAGTTAATATCAAATAACGTAATAATTACCAACTTGAACGGCATCTCTGAATGTTATCTTGGGAAAGGAAAGTGTCGTGAGTATGAAGCATCAGTTAGCTCAATGGTTAAAGCAGTCGCCCGGCAACTAAAAGATCCAGATTCGATTGCCGGCCTAGCAAACCGCGCTTTCGACATTTTTCTCTCACCGGAACAAAAAAAAGACGCAGGTCCCGACCGTCGCGATCCTAGTACGTCCTCCTCATATTGTCATAGTTGGAATCAAGCATTATTACGATATTTGCAAATATTTTTAATATGACAATTTTGGTCATTATTACCATACTTTGCGTAATTATAATCAAGCCTTGGTAACAATTACCATGATTCTTGATTCATAGTTACCAAATGATTTGGTCATATTCACCTCTATATTTAGTTGACACTATTTCACTAAATAATTGAGTAACTACAACACAGGCTGGATAATTATTACCAGAAATTTTTCTCAGTGCACCATAAATTGATAATATTTGCCAAATGTTAGCAACAGACGTCAAGTATTGTTGCGGTTACTTATTAATATTTATCAAATCATATAATTATATACTTATCTAGTTAAAACTATTTCACCAAAGCATCTGGTAATTGTTATCATAGGCTTGATGGTCATTATCAAATTTTTTTTCAGTATAAAACTGCCGTCGAGGGACCTGAAATGTTTTGTCGATTACTAAAATATTTAATCGAACTTTCGTCAGTATCACTTTAGTTAGCACGTGTTTCTCCGATCGGTTTGTATTTTCGCGAGCGTCAGTGCCAGACCTGCGTGATGCTGAATCGGGAAACTGGGACGCAGGCAATGATATATCCACTTCTACGTACGCCAAGTTATTTATTTGAACGAATCTTTGATGAGTTCGTCGAGAGGACAAAGAGATATCCCGAGTGGCAATCAAGAATTTACGTCCAAGTCGTAATAAACGTAATAGACGTATAGTCCATCATCGTTTGATCAATAATCGTAACATGAAGGGATTATTCATTAACCCATAACATTTATTTTTATTTCATACCAGAAGAAATATCGATGCAAACAGCCGAATAACAGTCTTTGACAGAACGAGAATCTGCAATTAAAAATATTCATCCAATCAAACATCGTAAATAATTTGCAACCGAGAATACCAAATATCCATCCTGCCTCTCTTTTATCCATTTGCAACTGCTGAGTTTGATTTTTGAACACGCACTTTTGTTGTGTGCAGCTAAAGAATTCATTGACATTTCACGATCCGCATCACTTAACATTTCGTTAAAGGGAAATCAGTTGCAAAACGGCCAAACAATTCATAGATTAAAAGGATGAGCATTTCAGAGCGCGCTGTACATCGGTATCTGACAGAGAGAGAGAGAGAGAGAGAGAGAGAGAGATTCGCAAAGCTCATATTCCGTGGCGTCTTCAGGCGTTTCCATCGAACGATGAAGCGCGAGCAAAGGGACTCTTCGCAGCACCTGGTTGCCAAAGGAGGCAGGCGGAATTGGGAGGGGGGGAAGGGGGACGGGCGAACGGACTCCGCGAAATTAATCACGAGATAAGGCAGCAAAAGGGAGGGATGGCGGGATATCTCAAAGGAAAAGAGGCAATTGCCCCGGCCAGGGCATTACGAGAAAGAAAGAAAAAAAAAAGAGACAGAGAGTTCGTTCCGACCTCCGCGGATGATGCACGACTCTACGTCTAGGCGGAAGGATATAATCGCGACGGCATTTGAATATCCGCTCGCGCTGTAAACAGCGCGGACGGCTACGGGCGATGTAATTCGGACGGGGATAACTGCCTGAATAGCGGACGGAAAGTGGCTGCGGAGTTGCCGTCGGACGAACCGGTGAGAGCAATAATTTCCGCTGGACGAGGCGGCGAAATTTAAATATTTTCGTTCAAGAGCAAAGACCCCTCGCGCGATGCGTCGGCGAGCAAGGGGGAGTGGAAGAGGGTGGAAGGAGTAGCAACGAGCGGGAAAGTGATCGAAGAAAACGGAGAAGCAAGGCGGACCGGAGCTCTGGAGGGGTAAAAGGAGAGCGAAAGAGAGAAGACAGAGCAAACCGAGGGGGCGATCGGGTGAGATAAGGAAACGGGTGGACGCGCGGTGGGTAGGCAGGCGCGAATGTAATTAAATTCCACTTTGAAGTGAAACTCACTTTCAGCAGTTAATAAGATTTTGATTCGCAGTCGGTGACGTAACGCAGCAGAGCGCCCATCGTCTTTGGCAGGTAGGCGCGCGCGCGCGCGCTCCGTTCACGATGATGAAGGAAGCGAAGGATGCAAGAGGGGGAGGATGAGAGGGAGGGAGAGGTCGTCAGAGGGGGTGACAAGGGTGGCGGTCGCGCTTAGAGAAGGTGCGGGAGCAAGGGAGGAACGCGGAAGTGGTACACGGGAGAGAAGAGCTTTACAACGTGCGAAGTCTGTGCTCCTTCGTTCCTAGCAAAGACCAGGCCCACACCGTCCTTCCTCTCGCCCCACGTTCGTTTCGCCGTAGCGTCAGAGAGGCCGGGTTCTTTGTCGAAAAAGGCAGGACGATGTTGCGCCAGCCCTCCGAGCTCTTTAATTAAAATTACGCGAGCGCGCGGTACGACAGTTTCCAACCGGTAGTCGGTTTATCACGTGGAATGCATTCGCGATTACTCGTCGAGAATCTCAGGTATGTCGGCCGGACGATTACAATGCCTTCGGCGAAATGAAGCAGGCGACATCCGAACGCAATCTCGGGCTTAATCTCCGCCTCGCGAGGCTGACCTACCGACGTTGAAGCAGTTCCACCCCTGCGAGCGAGCACGCGGGCACGAGAAGAGAGCGCTTCCAATTCTAATCCCGCGCGTAGCTCCGGAGAGAGCGCGAATCTTCCACGAGATAATCCCGCCGCAGCCCCGACCGCGACATTCGTCCTTGGACATTGCTATCAGAACGAAGTTACCGGCGGATGGATGTGCCTGCCGCAGGAAGAGCCTGATCGCTTATTCCGTACAACTCCGCCCGGCACATCCCTCGCTCCGCTCTCTCGTCTCTCCCGACGGAAACTTTCCCAACACGCTTCATCACCGCTCGCCGAGCCTCGGTCGAGTTTCATAACTAGCTAATCCGACCCGTAATAGAGAGATCAGGAAGAGCTCCGCCGCGCTTCTCGCGCTCGCACAAGCGGACCCGTATATACTACATCTACACCTGTATCTACGTATCGCTGCTGCGAGCGAGCGAGAGAGAAACCAGAGAGAGAAAGAGAGAGGGAGCCGCCGACGCGACCCCGAAATTACGGCGGGGAGATATCGTTTCGGTAACTCTTATTCCAGCATCATCCGTCAGTAAAGCACGGGGATCAGTTATGTCGGGAGTGTAAGCGCGCACGCGTCCGGAATATCTTTTGCTGGAGCGCACGCAGCTCGCGCGCCACTTTCGTCGGACGAGATGGCTCTCCGATGAGTTATGACGCCTAAAACTTATCGGCAAACCCTCCGACCGACTCTCTCTCTCTCTCTCTCTCTTTCTTTCCCTGTCCGCTATTTTGGACTTAACTTCCCTTATCGGATGGTGCCACCTATCTGGCAAGGTGGCGCAAGATTTTTCGGTAACGAGGAGCTTAAGAAAGGCACTCGGGTCGCCGAGTTTCCGGGGAGACCCAACGACATTGGTCGACATCGTCGGAGCGACGTACGGTGTTGTATCTTTCCCCCGCGTTTCTCTCACCGAATCTTGCCCCCTCGTCTTACCCTTCACCGTTTCCCAGGGGAGAGAGGGGAGGAGAGAGATAGAGAGAGAGAGAGAGAGAGAGAGAGGAGAGAAGAGAGAACGACGACGGAGCTCTTCGTCCAATTATTTTTCCCTCGCTTCGAAACATTTCAACGCCACTTCAACGAACGAACTCGTTCTATTCTCGTTGCCGCGCAACCCTCCGCCAGCCTCCCCGCGTCACTTCTTTCCCGGCATCCCCTCCATCCTATCCCTTCCGCCCTGTCGTCCTCCCCCGCACGCCAGCCCGGAGTAGCGCCCCTTCCTTTACTCGCCAGCGGTGCGTACGCGCGGCCCAACTCTCTGAGGCCACCCCTTGGCGCGGGCCGCGGAGTTCGCATTATTTCAATTGCGCGAACGGCAATAATTCACCGCGCTAAGAAGATTATAAAATGTTTATGAATAATGGAACGAGAAGTATTATTCGTGGCGGGGTTCCTCCTGTGTACCGCGCCGCGCCGGGCCGGGCGCCGTTAGGAGGGGTCGGCGCGCTCGCCGGGGTGGCTCACCGTGGCGCCCTCCGCGAGCTTCCGCGAGCTTTCGGCCGTGCCACGTGTGACCTTGTGTGCACCACGATTGCGCAACTGTGTGGCGTAAGCGCGATACGATTATTCAAACTGGGGAAACAATTCCGTGCATTAAGTCGTAATAACACCGCGCGCCGGTATTCCCGATCCTCTTTTGTCGCGGGACTCGCGAAACGCGGTATTTGGTACTCTCGCAGCCCCGCTCGCGCGCGGTAGCTATCGGGTGGTATTATGTAACATTTAACTCCCCAACCCGCCCACTCACCCAACCCCTTTCTCCTTCCCAAGCACGGGAGAAGTACAATAGATCATGAGTTCGCGAGTTACCGCGCGAACAATGCAATTACGAGAAACATTATATCGTGCGCTTCAAGGTCTTACCCCTAAGGGGTACGGCAGCTGCTAATTTACTTGGTTTTAGCGCCGAAACACCAACGTATCGTCTATCATGTCACCGTAAACCCGTAAAGGTCGTTGCGGCGCGTTTTTCTTTCGCGGTTCGAATAAATTTTCGCGCATGCTGAGACTCGGATTCGTCCGAGAGAAAGAGAGAGCAAAATAGAGAGAACGAGTTGGTCCACTTTTTCCCGTTTTGTGAAATTCGATGAAATTTTCTATAATTAGCAACTCGTTAAGGGTTTTACGTCGAGGAGCTTTTTTTCTACTAGATAATACACGTCGGCGCTTGGCCGCTTATTAACTGTAATTATTAACTGCAAATGAGCGCTTGTTGGTTATGGTAGCGTTGTATCATTATTGGTGTCGTATTTTCAACGGCGCGTTAAGAGGGCCAATCATAAATTTACTATTTGTCGAACAAAATTAGGTCTCTGCGCATTTATTTCACTGAGTAATAATAATTCAAATGAAGTTAAGATAAATACGTATACGCAACGTTGCAAGTACGAAAATATTATTTTTTCACTTTTCTTATTAGTACATTACTCATACATCAGTTGACCCAATAGAGATGCGCAACTAGTAAAAGGTGGTGGATAAATGTTAAATATGTAAATGTGCATGTATGTATTTCGAGCATTGCTACAAATTCAGAACTTTCTATCCCTGGATCTTCAGCATGGAATGGTTAATAATTCTGAAATTTGCATACAAGATCTGGACATTAGTTTTTAATAGTCATAGCAATTTTTTATCAAAATTCCAGTTAACGTTGAGGATCGATTAAAATCTCCTTCGACCAAAATAATCAGCAAATCAGTAATTAGGATTAATCAATCATCATGTATAAAATTACGAATAATTTCATCGATTAATAAAATTAATTATTAATCAGTGTATAATCAATCACATCGAAGCTTGATTAATAATTCAATTAATTATTGAATTTATTGAGATAAAGTATGACTAGTAGTTTGTTTAATAATTTCATTAATTAATTTCATCGATCGATGACATTATTTGTGACTTTATATATGACGTTTCATTAATTCGTCAATTATTTTAGACAAAGATAATCTTAATCGATTAACATCTAACACTGATTTTAGATATATAGTTTAGAAGATATCAAATAGATATTAAAAACAGTATACCTTCTTACCTCTAACACGCTAACCAGAAACATCTATAAAAAATTGTTAACTTTAGTTACAAATATCTCAGCTTTCGAATAAATATTTGAACTTAGTTTTCTCAATTTTCACTTGTTATATTCATTTTTATTTTACAATTTTTGCAATCAAGGGAATTCAATAAAAAAATCTTGATATCAACAACTTTATAATAATGAAAAGTAGGCTATTTTATTTTCTTCCCTGTGTTTCATATTATCGCCCCATTTTCTAAAACTTCTTACATTTCTTGCACTATACATGTTAAAAAATATTTTCGACTCTTTGAACAGTTTATTTCTTTTCCCTAATAATTCCGAGTACATTATAAGAGACCTATTTACTAACTCGTTTAATAGTTATTGACACAAAGATTGCATTTAATATTTTTCATCTAAAGGGAAAAAACAGTCCATATTCCCATCTCTCCTGTGATTTATATATGACGCAAGTTTCAATGAATTACCAAAAAAAAAACTCACTTCGCGACATAGCCACCTCAAGCGACACGGATTGCGCGCGCGGAATCGTCTCTTCGGGAATGTCGTGTCGATTCATCGACAGTTGACGTCCTCTAATTCGTCGCACCGGTTCGCCGATTATGGCAGCAGCGACGGCGTTCGCGCGCGGAATCATTTCCGATCATTTTCGACGGGGCCCTCGTTTTTGACTGCGCGACGTAAAGAGATTGGCGATGGTCGCGTTAACGATATTGCTGACGGGAAATATGACGAATCAATAATTTCCTCAGCCTAGCATTTTATGACGGGGCATTAAACGAGCGATGGTTATCGACGATTAATCGTTCGGCTGTCACTCGCACTGGCTCGTCTGCGTGCGCGCACGCGCACGCTCGGTATGTATCGTGCCTTAATACGCGCGGACAATTTGCGTCGCTTTTTTTCCCCCCTTTTTATCTTCGACGCGCACACGTGAGCGCGTGCCTCCATTATTGCACGGCTGGCGTATTACTGTCGCGGATTATGGGAAAAATATACCGCGTTACAGGTACACTCTCATTATCGCGAGGCTATAAAGTTGTCCGTCCTCATTATCGTCCAGGCGCGTACAGTTATCAAGCGGTAATTCCATTAACGATTCCACTTATCGCGACGCGATGCAAATTATAGAATGCAAACGCGATACGTGGCGTTTTCCCGTTATACTTTCAACAGGCCGGAACGACCGGGCGCTGTCGACGTACGTGAAGTTGCTCGCGCTCGCAGAAAATGAATCGAAATCGGAACTCTCGCAAACCATCGAGGAATGAATCGAGGGCGCGATATATACAAAACGGAGAAAATATCTGTATCCCGCACGAAAAAGAAAAAAACTGATTTCTCTGCCGTAGCTAATCACGGTTTGCTGAAAATGTATTTGCTGCTGTAACGAAAAATGTGCTACTGTAACTGAGACTTTTGCTACTGTTACTACTGCATAGGTTTCGGTACACTGAGAACAATATGTTTGCTATTTGTGACTGTAATCACACAGAGAATTAATTACTATAAATTACTATAAGTTATGATGAAAAAACTATTTTTTTATATATATTAAGAGACTACAAGATTCTGACAGCAGTAAAAATTAGGCAAAATTTGGAGAACTGTAATTGATTGTAAATTGATAGGAATATGAATTTTTTATTATCTCTACATTTTTAACAATATCTTGGTATAAAAAATTATATTTGATGGTGAATTTTAACATCATTTCTATTCTATTCTGCAAAAGAATCATGCTTCAAATGATAACCCATTTTGGCTTCAGCAGGATTGATCTGGTATCACAGTACGTTTCGTTTTTACTTGTTAGTGTTATAGTTATTGGTTCTCATGGAGCAGATTTTCAAAAAAAAAAAACAATATTTTACAAGGTGAGCGTTATAAAAAATCAAATTTAATTCTTTCGCTGAAAAATTCGAGCTTGTAAAATAAATGAATAGAAAATAGTTTTGAAAATTACAAAGAATCTGCGTGAACCGATACATACACAATTGTGATGAACATTTGTATTAAACATTTAATGTTAATCGAATAAACCGTTCTCAAGTTACCGTAGTTACAATTTAAAAAATGTTATTTCAGAAATAACGCGTTTAAAATTTCATAATTTTATAATAAATTATATTTCATTTTTTTTATAACAAGATATTGTTAGGTGTACTTAACAGATATACGTAACAAAAGATTCATACTCCTATTAGTTTACAACTTTTCAAAATTTATTCAATTTTTACTTCTGTCAGTTTCCTGTAACCCCTTAAATTTCACTATAATGTCAGTGATAATAACTTTATATGTATGTTAGATATGTATGTTACTGTTGCCACTATCGTGTTTGGAGTAGGCAGAAATATATGATCGAGGCCAGAAATAACTATAATTTTCATTAGATCAGCCATCTGTTTTCTCTCAGTGTGAATATATGCCTACTGGCAATTATATTTTCACGTATCCATACGTTACAACGAAATTTAGGTACCGTACACATCACTTTTTTTCTCTTGCTACTGCTGCTAACTCTTTTTTCCGCGCGTGCGAGAGTGCGACAAAGTACACGCTGGGAATCGTAAATCGCGCGCTTCGTATGTATGAGCGTGACGGTGGCGGCTACAGAGGGGGGTTTGCGCAACCAGCATTAAAATTTATCGGAAATATTTACAACGGTAAAAGCAGAGAGAGAGAGAGAGAGAGAGCGTCTTGGTGGCGTAAGCATCGACGGCGCCGCCACTTTCTCCAGCGTCACACCACTCCAGCCGTGAAGGAGGGTGCTCTCGGGTGGAAGCTCTCAATATGTCCGACCTAATCCTCTCCCGGAGGACTCGGCGTCCCCTCTCGCGCTTTACTTTGCAATACGTACAAACATTTCGAGCCCAGCTGCGCCACGGGATTTAGGAGCTGAGCGATTAATAAATGCTCCGTACGACGAGCTGGCACCAGGACTCTCCGACAGCCACTCGACGAGGAGGCTGCCCGTGATTTACCGTCCGGACTCGCGTGTCTGCATCCAAGCCCCCGCTTCGTCTGGATTTTCGGTGATTTCGCGGCATCGTTATGATTTAGTGCCGCGCCCCCTCCCCCCTCTCCCTCGCTTGAAACATCGACGACGATCGGTCTTCCTCTTTCAACGTTCGGAAGCACGCCGGAAACGTAAGACGTCGAAGCGACTCGAAAACGAATGGGCCGTGTTACAAAAGTCACTGCTCTCTTGTCCCTCCTCCTTTTTTCTTTCAGGGAAAACATCATTCTTCCGTTACTCCAATACAGACACATCACGGCTGTTACGCCTTAAGCTCGAGTCGGATCTGATATTTTTTAATCAAATCTCGAAACATACACGGAGAAAATATTATGGTGGAAATTATAATAAACATTTTTTTTTTTGGTAATCTTGGGCCATGTAGAGAGAGATTATGACTGAAATTATTATATATCTACTTGAAAATATTATGCACATGCATCATCCGCGCGACGACCAATGACAAGCAATGACGCATCCAATGCATCGGAGGTCTCGACACATTCAGTTCTGACCTCGGCAAAACACGTCAGGACCCGCGCAGAAATTCCGGGAATGACCGTGAGTAACGACGGTATAAATAACGACTCGCGTGACTGATAGATTTATTTAAGTCGCGCGTTATATCACGAGCTTTTCATTGAGGGATCGCCAAACAAGATCGCACGGGTCACGCGAGGCGTGCGAGGCGCGATAAAGATCCGTACCACGTCACCCGGACCGCTCCCTTCAACTGCAATCCTACTTTGTCGAATCCAACGAGATCGGGATCAAACGGGTCTCTTCGGAAAATATACGCGATGCCCTGCAGGACGTTATTAATCCTCGGACAAGCACGATCTTCCTCACGCTATTGCAGAACGATGGAATCAATCCGGAGCTCTGTCGTTGGTGTCGAGACGGTTCTTGCATTAACGATACAGATTTCAGAATTATCGTCCTCAAGTGGCGAGATACCTGAAAAGTGACGAAAAACTAAAAAAGAAATTCTGAATTAATCTATGTCGCGTCTAAAAAGTGCGCACGAGGGATTTAACAATTATTTAGAGTCTGGATCGAAAGCTGGATGTTTCGCTTTGAAGCCCAGCAAACATGATAGCGTCAAATGACGTCTCTAATGTCAACAATATGTCATTAATACGTTATTTGACGTCATTTTGTTTGAAGTACCTCCAACTACTTAGGAGTGTTTTGTGCTGTAATGGAAATATATGCACAAAAAGAATGTAAAGATATGTTGTCATTCAACTTATCACACATATATATCATACGTTTTTATATGAAAAACAGAAATATTAGTGTGTTTGTAATTTTGTTGTTTTTTATAAAGATTATACGGGTAACACATATTTTAAACTATTATGAGAAATCTTCAAAGACGAGAGTGGAGAAACAGTTAATGAGGAATTTAGAAATCTATTTTATGTTAAAATTTGTTCATTACAATATTGTGTGTCGAGCAATCTCTGCACTATTTGAATAATTAATCTTCCGTGTGATCCGTGAATCACTTAAGGAATAGACTTCGTTGGATAACGAACGTTGGATAGAGAAATTTTGTTTGTCTTCAAGTTTTGCTAAAGAGAAAAAGAATACAAACTTTGGGGGCTAAAAAACGTTTTGAATAGAAAATAGAGATCTTAATGAGAAAAATTTTTGTCCTGATTCTTTTTATTCGTACATAAGAAGAAAAATGCCGCCATCCATAAACGAACTACGAGAAGTCAAAGGCTATTTGCTGATCCCTTGATTAATATTTTCCTTCTTATAAACGTGATTTAGATTTGTGTCATTATCAACGTTTGCGAATAACTGCGTAATAACTGCGTAAGTTAAATGCGGCAGATAAATGCCGCTGACACAGGAATTTTATTTAATGAAAGGACGCGAACTCCCTCTGTTTAATGAAAACTTCCGCGGGCTGCGTCCGCTATAGATTCGCGGGACAACGCAATCTCTTCGACGTCGCTAAAAATACGCTTTCCCCCCTCGAGATGAGATTGCGTCCGCGTAAATGCGCAAGGGTTAGAAAGGTCGCTAAGTCCGGCCGCAGGAATTACGGCGACCTTCGGAGTCACCCCCGGGTTGCGATTTTGCCGTTGATCGTCGTGACACGAGGCGCGCCCTATTGTGAGACTGTAAGCAACGCCGGGAAGCAAGCGTGTCTTTGTTCGCGTGGCCCGAGGCGGCATCAGGCGCTATTGTGCGCATCAAGATTTACCGTCTTTATATTAATGCGATTACCGGTGGCCGGCCCCCGCAAGGAAGCGCAGGACGTTTCGTAAGATTCTCTCGCGGCCTCCTCGCACGGAGCTCGCTCTCGCCTGACACCGCGTCAATATCTAGCGGGGTATTACGCGTAGTGGGCGCCTTCTTCGTCAATATCCGCGAGCTTTTCACCCGACATCGCTTGCAGAAGTGACGGAGGAAGGGCGAGTGAACGAGATATATACATGTATATATAGATAGAGATAGATAGAGAGAGAGAGAGAGAAAGGGGAATGCCTTGGTCCCCTTCTGCTAGCCTCCATACGACGGCTTTTGCCCGTCAACCGTAAATACACCATATTGCCCATAAACCTTCGCATTCGTGCATTACCCATCCCGATTCGACGCGTCCCTTCCGTGCTTCGTGCAGCTCGTCGCTGTGTGTTATCGAATAACCGGTGGTGGGCGGCTTAACAGGCCACTCTAAAGCAGCGTCCTTCCCTGCCCCTCCTCGCCGCGCTCCTCTCCCATCCCCTGGTGCGCTCGCAGAATCTGCGGCGATTCCACGCCGCGAATACCGAATATCGTTTTCGAAGACTGGACGCGAGTGTTCGCACGAGACTCCACTAGCCGCATCCGTCGTAAATCTCCCGATTTATACTGCTTCACGCTCGGCCTGCGCCCGCTCGTTACACCACCATCGCCGACGACGACGGCGTCGTCGTCGTCACTGTCGCGAATTACAGAACGTCACACGCCGATAATACGGATTCGCGATAATAATATATCGAGCGGATATCATCGCCCGCGATTTATCGCCAAATGTTTACGGCGTTTCCGTCGGGCGTTTACGACGTTGCGTCTCGAACTCGCAGAGGGCAGCAACCGGCGCGTACAGATCCGGATTCTCGAATGCCGGCGCGCTTATGAGCTTCCCATAACTCCGTAACAAGTTTTCCACAATTTCATTAACGATGATGCCGAGAGCGTGTCGAACGATCGCGGCGTGATCCGCCGCGATGCGAGTTATCGCGGAGTATGTGAGCACGAAGACTTCAACGGCGATCATAACCACCGGGCGAACGACGCGACGGCGAGATTGTAACACGTCCGTAACGAAGAAACAATGAAGATGATCTTAATATTAAAGCGGAGCCGGCGGCGGCATTATTAATAATCATAACTGACGCACTATGTACTCCGAACGAGACAGAGAGAGCGTGGGGTGAGGAAGAGAGAGGGAGACAGAGCCTGGAAAGCCGTTACGGAGGAAACGACGTTTCCGCGGCTTTGCAGAGCCGTGCCGTAAAGCAGCGCGTTGGAAATTTCATAATCCATTACGGGCCTCATCGCCATCGCACCGCATCGCGATCATTGACGCGCCGCGCATCAACGGCCGCGCTCGCTTGTAAGCGTAATCATGAGTTTTGTAAGATGACTCCCGGCGCGCGCGCGGGTGGCATGTACATAACACGCTAACGCTGTTTGCTTTTATCACGACGTCGATAATACGCCGTCGCGTTACGACATCGCGCCGTAATTGCAATCCGCGCGTCCTCGTCGGCGCCTGCCGCGCTGTCACAGTTATCGTTATGTTGACAATGTAACGACATTCGTTGTCCGACTCGTGCGACTCGCAAAAATTCGAGGCGAAGACAATGGTCGCGCGATTCTATCTCCTTTGATGTCCCCCGCCTCTCCTCTTCCCGGCCGATCTCATTCGCCACGCTATTTTCGGCGCCTCGTTTTATGCACGGCTTCGTGATATCACAGTTCGTATCACGGTGCACTGTCTCCTGGGCATTCTTTCGTTTTCTAACTCGCGATCACCTTCACGACGACGCTATTCGGTGTCTCTCCTCGCGCTTGAAAGCGCTGGGAGACAGGAAGCTTTTCCACTTGACCCATATGAGTCATTAATAATACTAGAGAGTTCTTAATTTTTTCGGCAAATTCATTCTTTATCTGAAAATCAATAGGAAGAATTCAATTATCGAAATATTCCCCGTTATTATCGACGATCTTCTTCCATCTTTCGCACGGCTTGCGAATTTCCAGGTGATAAGAGCTCACCGGCTTCGAAGCGACAAAGTCATTGATCTTTTGTCAGATTTCTCGTGTTCTGAATCTATCTGCGTATCTGTCATGAAAATTCACCAACCGCCCATTCGTTTGCGAAATACCTAGTGTGTCTCTCATCGGGGGTCGATTGCTCAGGTACTTCGCGCGTAATAACGCCCCGTCGGGGGCGCACACGATTGCACGACATCCTTCTAACGATCTCATACGCGTCTCGCATTTTTACGCGATCCATCGTAGACAACGATCGTGACCGACCGGCGCGTTTTTTCCAAGGTTTTTACAGGGGGTACACCGAGGCCGCGCGCGCGCGCGCGCCGGGGGGCTCGGAAATTCATAACGCGGCACACGCGCGCGGCACTAGAAATTTAATAATCCATCTCGTATCCTTCGTCGCAAGACGTGACCGTCGCTGTATGGCGTATGCGGCAACGACCACGTCGTAATCGTAACGAGGAATTTTACGAAGCGAGCGCTTCTCTCTCTCTCTCTCTCTCTCTCTCTCTCTCTCTCTCTCTCTCTCTCTCTCTCTCTCCGAATGTTTGAACACACACCGAAATCCCTGGCTTTACCCTCGCGTTGAGCTAACATCGTGGAATAATGTCGAAATGGCGCGCGGCGTTCCTGCCACATAAATAATCCAAGACCGATTTTCTAAGCAATTAACGTGGGCACGAGCGCGCAGCCCCTTCATGTCACGCACACACACACAGACACACACGCGCGTCGTTGTCGGAGCAAACGCTCTCGTGGAAAAAATTAAGTGAATCATGATACAGTGTAATATCGTCGAATTTAACAAACGGGATGTATGGCGCTGAGATTTGACAGTAATTGCACGATCGCGATTTCAACAGAATTCGTCGGGGAAATGTAAATGAATTATCAAGACTATCCGATTTACGTTCAATTGCAGTATAACAAAGCCGATGAGAGACGAGATGTGAATTGCGAAACTGAATCTATAAATGAAATAAGAAATAAGGCTATTTCCACATATGTGAGATGAAAAAAGCTCTCAAGACAATTTAATGAATAAAAAGGCAGGTAAGAGCCCATGCTGCTGACTTTTTAAAGATCATCAAACGCTCGTACCATT
>NW_022639474.1:1968292-1980570 GCF_010583005.1 Odontomachus brunneus
GTAGCTCCGCGCGCGAGAGACCGGTTTATACCGGTCTTTCTCTCGTCCCATTCGCCTGCCCCTTTCGCCATCCCTCCCCCTTTCGCCCTTTCTCGCCAAAGTATCGACGCACCCTTCCGTTCTACCCGGCCGATGCGCCCGATCCACCCCTCGCTGTAATGCACTATGAAACTCGTAACGACGAGTCGGCCTATGTTTCTCACGTAATGGAAATACCGCTGCTTATCCGCGCGTTAAACGATTCAGCTACGGCTGGGTACATTACGTGCATCATTACGCTCGCAACAGCGCAGTATACGTGTCCTCTTCCTCTTCCTCCTCCTCTTCCTCTCCTCCTCCTCCTCCTCCTGCTGCTCGTCCCTCGGGTCATTCCTTTTTTGTTCGTCGGCGTTCGTTATTATTGACAGGCGAAAGAAGGCGACAGAGGCGAAGGACCCGATCTCTCCCGCGTGACAGGAACGGTCTCTCTGTAGCGACCTATAACCAGTGCTCCCGGAGATTATCGTCTTGCTCGACATCCATCCAGGATTAACGATCGCGCCAGATGACGCGTGGAGTGCGTCGCCGGTAGCTGATGGGTCGGATGATCGAACGAATTTTATACGCGCCGCACGCGTTGGGATTCATCTCGTCGTCGTCGGCGCCCGGAAATTCGGCGAGCTCGGGCCAGGGGACAGTCAAAACTCGAAAATCTCAACGCCGCGAAGAGTCACGCCGCGTATATTTCTCGGATCGTATCCTCTGCCGGCTAATTAAAGTTTTTCTGTCTTTCTTTTCTGCGCGCCGCAGAAGAGGTGTTCCGCCTAGACGCGCTGGATATTAGATATATGAAAGTCATTCTTGTGTCGCGTCGGAGATGAGAAATGTTCGCGTAATGCGAACACACAGCTGCACGCTCGCAATTATACCGTGCTGCGCGGTTAATTAACAGTTACAGAGCACGTGTGAAGTCGTCTGAACCCTATTATTGCTAGCGTACCACTTGCGCAATTTTTCTGTTCGTATTATCTCGCGTCACAGCGCGAGGTGAAGAGAAAGTGATAGAGCCAGGGAGACAGAGGCAGAGCTAAAGGCACAGAGACAGAGAGATAGAGAGCGAAGGAGAAAGAGGGTCAGAGAGAGTTTTGTCGTCTCACGCGACAGAAAAAGCTATTACGGCAATTTTGATGTTACGATTTTTTACACTTCGTAAACGAGCTATTCGACACGGCGGTTTGGTCAATCGCCAATTAGCTATTATCAATGCAAATCTTGCATATTGTTCGCACCCTCTCGCAAGCGCGCGCATACACCCTCGTCCTCATCCTAGCCCATCCTGTAGGCCGATCGTGTACAGGCGTATTGAAATGAACGCTATCGCGTAGGGAAAAGCCGAGCTGTCCGGATGATCAAACAGACGGAATTACTACGTACAAATCGTAGGACGCGGATGATTGGATTACCGCGCGCGGAAGAGACGACGAGGGTAGCGGCGGCGGCAGATGAGAGTACGCTCGCGTTCGATAGGGGGTAAGGGGTAAGCTAGGTAGGAATATGGTAACACAGGTAACACACGCCGCTTGTGCCGGACAAAGTTGTGCGCGCGTGTGTGTGCGGCACGTGTGCTGCGTGCGTGCGTGCGTGAGCGCGCACGCGTCCCTCCGCTTTACGCCGCGCCGTGTGCGCGTCTCGTAAATGCGCGTTAATCCGCCTACCGAGTACATTTGCGGCGGCGGTACCGCCCATCGAACCATCGAATTTTCGTTTCCTCCGCCAGGGCTCTGTGTTTGCCATTCCAACGAGAAAGCACGCGTATACATTGTATATTTGCCCGCACACGACGGTGTGCGCGGATCCGCGAGCGTGTATCGACCGGCGGCCAGCCGGTCTGCCGTCCGTTCGCGCCGAGCCTTGGAGCGATTTTAACTTTTACCTGAACCTGAACTTTGCTTTGTTGTTTACGGCGGCCGCGCGCCCTGCCGGGGGCTGGCTGCGCGCGTAAAGCGAATTTATTATCGGCGAGCGTGTTCGAACTGTGTGTGCGTGTGTGTGTGTGTTCTGCCGCGCGGCGTCGATGACGTTGACGGCGACGGCGACGGCGTGTTCCTGATCCAAAGAGCTAGTCGAGCCGAGGCAGGTCAAATTAGGGCTCACTCGCGTGCATCTCCCGCGTCGGCTCGCACTGGGGATGAGGGGATACGATGAATTATGTATCTCGTTGCGCGATCGACGCGCGTGCGACACGTGGCGGCGCGCACACGGCCGCCCTGGGCATTTCATATATGATAAAGCCTGATCCCAGAATCCCCCGAGGCTCGCAATAATTATAAAACTACAAGGCGACTGTCGGCCGGCCGAGCTCACCCCTCGTAGTGCCTAGCCGAGCCCTAAAATCGCTGCCCCGGAGGTTTGCAATTCACCCCCCGCTTTTGAAGCTTTTCGTGCTGCTCTCTCCCCCTTGTCTCTCGGATCTTCATTATTTTGTCTCTCTTTTTCTCTCTCTCTCTCTCTCTCCACTTTCCTCTCTCCCTTTCATTCTCTCTCCTCCTCTCTCTCCCCTTCATCGTCTACTATTTACCACGTGACTACAGGCGTAATATATTTGCGAGCCACCCCTAGCTCGATCAAGATCGTTCTCGTAGACTCGTCCGGTGGAAACAAAGAGAAGTCCACGTGGAATAAATATTCCCGAGCCGATGGCGGCCTGAGGCTATTGACAATGCGTAGGAATTTTATTTGACGGGTGAATAATAACGTTCCTATGGACGTAACGGTCTTACGGTTGATGAAAGGAAAGTCGGTTTCGTGATTAACCCTTTGAGGTCCCGGTGTATCCTTGAGGGCATATTGATATTATATAGAAATAAAGTTATTTTTTCATTGATCTCTGTAGCGTTCAATAATGCGTTCTTGGAGCTATTCACAAACACACGGAGGAAGAATTTAATAGTAAAATGTACCCAGAGGTAGGTCGACATTTCGCGAAAATTGACTGTTCTTTTATTTCATGTGTGCTATTCACATGTTTCAGAAACTGAAATGTGCTATTAAAAGATTTGCTATACGATTAAAGAAATTGTTATCAAAAAATTTCTAGAGAAATTCACTACACACCTTAGCGAGATAAACCTCATTGATAGTCTATTCTTACGCATTTCTGAATTATTAATCCGTAACCGGTACTGTGCCTTTTTAGTCAAGCTACAAATACAGTGGAGTCCGGCGACCACAATAAATTTTTACCATTTTTAACATGATAATAAAAGGTAGAAAGAAAAACGCTTTATAATTCGAAAATAATATTTTATAACATTATATTACAACTAAACATATGTAATAACAGTCTCAGTTTTTCAGTAATCTAAAAAGAAATGTTAACTGATTATAAAATGTGTGAACATAACGTGGACAGTGTTGAAATAAAATACACTGAAAGACGAAAAATCGGAAAAAGAAAAACAATTATGTTTTAATCTAAGTCCACAAGTTATAAATTATATAAAAAACATAAACAAGTATTGTTAAATTAAATACAATATTAAAATCTTAGAAGGTTTTTAGATGCAATTGTTACAGATAATGCTTGCACATTTGGTGCACACTGATTCATTACATCTAACATATACTTCTTTGGACTTCATATCTTTATTTCTAGGATTTATTATATCTTACTCTGGATGGCAAAATAATTTTAGATCTTTCAGTTTCTTCAGTTTTTAAAATAGTTGAAATTATTAAACACAATGGCTTATGAATATATTGAGTTGTAAGACGTCTCTCAAGTTCAGCTTCTACTAACTGAAAGGCAAGAGTTTTTACTCTTTTGCGTGAAGAATGAGTCATATTGAGCTGAAGATTAAGAAAATTATTTTCATAAAAGTAACGGTAACGGTACAATGGGATACAATGGGGTCACTGTGACCCCAAACTAAAAGCAAATGCATATAATTCACAGCTAATTACAAATAACTCGACGATCTTTTCTTCTATCACACTGAAAACTCTGTTACTCGAAAGGTACTGAAGATATTAGCATACAGTGGATAATTTAGGAATTATCACGAAAATAAAATTAGTTGGGACCTCATTATTAACCGGTTACGGGTTAAGTTTATATAATAATAATATAATGTAATAATAATATAATGTAGTAATAATAATATAATGTAATAATAATAATATAATGTAATTTTTTGTCATGTTGATGTATATATGAATTTACTCAAAGCTACACTCAGGTTTTTATACTAAATTTCTGTTTTAAATAAATTTGAATCATTCTCTCTGTCTCTCTCTCTTTCTCTCTCTCTCTCTCTCTCTCTCTCTCTCTCTCTCTCTCGTCTTTTTATTTCATTTTCTATATGACAAATTTTATTGCCAATCACTTATAACACAACACACAACTTTTACAAATCTACTAGAGTAGATAGTTTACTTATCTTGAACAAAATCGTTTCTATTGCCTCATGAATTTTCAAATTTTCCGTAATAAAAGTTTCGAATTTGTTACTGCCGAAAGCACTCATCAAGTCAGTTCTTTGAAGCGCTATTTGCAGCTATCACCGTACACTCTCTGTGAGGAACACGAAATTTCCAAAATAAGAAAACAGGACTCAAAGAGGTGAGAGAAACCCGGCACGCGAATTGAGTTCGACGTTTCTCTCTATTTGCGCGCGAAAATACGTTCCGCGTGCTCCCGGTTACCCGATTTGCGTTCCTCAATGCGAGTCAACAGCGATCTTTAATCGCGCATCGCGAATACGCGCGACGCCGCTCCGGCTACCAATGTTTGCTCGAAAAAGCGAAGAATAAACCTAAGGGGGTTGGGGGGAGGACGAATCTATCAGTATGCTCCGAAAATAGAGGCCGCGCGCTGGCTCCGATAAAATATCCCGCTGCGCAAATATCACCGACGACGCGCGTACATATACACGCGCGCGCCGACTCTACGTCGCAATCGCGAAAATAAAATTGATACGCGCCCTCGCGACTCGCCAGCGAAATTGATATCCAGGCATTTTTCTCGCGAACTTATCTTGAACCGGCGGGGATATTAAACCTCGAGCCGCGGCCTCTCGTAAAACCGGCGATACTCCTACAGGAGTTTTTCGCTTTCATGCCGGCGGCCGGTCAGAACGCGGCGCTGCGAAAATCGTGGCCCGTGATTGCGCCGTGATTCTATTAGGCGGCCGGCGGCGCGCTTTACGTGCTTCCCGACTCGCGCGCCCGGAAATTGTGTTTTTAATTCTCCCCGATAAATCAGCCGTGGCTAAACAAGTATTAACATTCCCGCGCGGGGCCGGACCCGCGCGAGACCGCGACGACGAGCGGCGGTTTGCGGTGTGGACGCGCTCGGGAGCGCGCAACAAAAAGGGTAGGGAAAAAATGAAAGAGAGAGAGAGAGAGAGAGGCGGGAGAGCGGGACCGCGAAAATACGAAAAAACGAGACCACGCCGACACGGTGACGACCTCACGGGTGGCCTGGAGAGGAGGAGAAAAAGGGAAGGGGGAAAGGAGAAGAACGGGTCAAAGTCAAAACCTAATACGATTAACGAACGTTAAATCGAAACGTTCCTTCCGCGGGGGAAAAACCCATGCCTCGTGCGCGCAGCGAACGTTCTCTCCTCTTTTTGTGTGTGTGTGTTTTCCCCATTCCCTCCCCCCGTCCTCTTCGCTCCTTTCCCAACCCTCCCTCCTTCTCCTGTCACCCTCTTGTCACTGCATACCTGAGCGTAACAAAAGCGTGCGCGAGAGGGAGAAATCGCATTCGCCGCTTGCGAGGGGGCAAGTCGAAAAGCTGCACGTCGACAAATTTGATTTGTCTGTCGGAGGGTGGGACGATATTATTTCGGGGCGGCTAAAGCGAAGTGCCTCGAGGGTCGCGCGATGACGGATCAATATTCGAAATCCCGGTAATCGCAGCATCGCAGCCCGGTAATCAAGCCGAGAGATCGCCAGGCTCGCTTGATTATCGTACACAACGAAAAGTGTGTGACATCCACCATGACAACGTGATAACAGCGCGGGCGCGCGCGTGCGTTTGCGATACGCACGCTGCCGCGCGACTTCTCGTGAGGCTTCAATATTTACCGACTATGATTACACCGGCGTATCAGCGGATTCTATTTTGACTTGGGAATTTCTCGCGCAGCACCGGGTACAAACGGCGGAGCTAGACTCAAATATTGAACGTAGTGTATATTTAATGGATACGCGCGCATTAAAATGTAGCCGGCGCACCATGAAGCCAAACGGTTTGCGCGACACTATAAACGGATATCCCGAGCAAAGATCTAATCCGCGGGCCGACGTGTGTGTTTGCCATTTATTGGGGGAAATCTCGCGAATTCCATTTCCAATTATCGAATCAACGGCCGTCCGCCCTCAACGACGGTCTCCGTTTGTTTGACAAAATTAACGCTTCTATTTGGACGGTCGGATCTTCGAGCTGCATTGCATATTGAGGATGGCGTGCTAAAATTTGCCTCCTACCATTGGGAGAAGTGTTCGTGCAGAAATTTCTCAAGATTTTCCCAGCCGAGATCACACCAGTCCCCTAAATCGCACCTAATTGTTTTTTAATGTTTGCAGCATGCACACAAAATAAAATACAACATGAAAATTTCTTGTTTAAGTTTCTCATCGCTCGCTAATTTCTCATTTTTACCGTTAAGTTCAACTAGCCGTTTATATTCAACTAGCTGAAATTAACTGGCGCTGCCCGAGTTATCAAAGTATCAAGGGGATGAAATCAGGGGGAAGGGATGAAGCGTCCAGGTTTCATGTAGCCTACATTTTCTGCGGGATCCCAGAGGATACCTATGCAAAATTGGTCCAAGTTGGTGAAAGGATTTAGAAGCTTATAGAGAACATATAGACATTCTATTTGATGTATATAGATAATAATAAAGAAATTGATAAAATATGATTTTTAAAAGACTGATACGATTTCGATGCTAAAAACATAGTAAATTTTTTAACAGCACACATATATTTCACAGTTCCTGAAATATAAATATAAAATGAAAAGATAATCAATTCTGCAGAATCTGCAGAAAGTCGATTTTGTGCGTTTCTCCTAGTTTATACAAAATTCTTTAATAATTTATACTACTAAATTCTTTTCGTGTAGATTTTGATTAGAATGCCTAAAATTTATCCTAAAATTAGTTATTAGTTAGCTACGACACCAATGGGTAATTTTATTCTTTTCCCAAATATGACGTCTAGAAACGAAACAGAAATACTACGGGAATTCGCGTTTTTTTTTCAGTCAATAACATCGGCTTACTTTTATACTATCAAACAGAGAATCCTATTTTTATATCTACTGTGTTCAATGTACTACTATTTTATTCAATGAAATAAAAAATAAAAAAATGTTTAAAACGCTTTAGATATATTTCAGTGAGCAATGAAATTACTTAGAAAGTCAGTATATATATTTTGTTCAACTCTGATGTAAAATAAAAACCAGAAAAAATGTTGGAGAGAGCTTTGGATTTTCTACTTAGAATCGTATGTCTGAAACATTTCACTCCTAACCAGAAGCCATAATCATTTTGGAGAATTGGACCGAGTGCCAATTAGCTACCAAGAAATTTTCTGCGCGGATGTAGGTAATTTTATCCGCGAGAACGGTCGATTCAAGTCGCAAAAGAAATTAACTCTCCATCTCCCCGCGCGCGCCTCATGAATTAGCGAATTCGTTAGAATTAAACGAGGAGGAAATAAATAAATGAAGATCGATGAATAAATTATTTAAGAGTCGGTCGTTCGTATACGTAACTCGCAACGTTATATAATTCCTGTGATTCCGTCATGATTCGGCGTATTTTAATTTCACATCGCGATATGTAGCGCACGCTCCTCTCCCCCCTATACCTCTTGCCCTCCCGTTGCCCGTTTTTAAATACCCCTATGAAATCAATACGCGGCAAATTTTCAATAACCATTTTACAGCGCTGCGCTAATTAGTGTTAATTGCGCTTTTTATACGATCGCTCTCAGTCGCGCGAATTCCGCTCTTGATTCCCGCGTCGGACTATTCCTCTGCATGACGCGCCATCAAAATGTCTGTCGGACGGCATCACGCGTAGGACGATAGCGTTTCCGTCGGTGTTGAATAACGACGGCGCACAGTGGAACCGAATGAAATTTTATGTTTCGAAAAACGGCTTCGGCTTGGACCGATCTGTGTGATCTGTGATTCTCTTTCTTTCTCCACAAAAGCTGATGAAACTCCGTCGAACGACTTCGTCGAGCTAGACTTTTGCCTCTTGCTTTCCTTCCCGGCTCGAAATTTTGAGCCTATTCTTCCGACCTCAATATTCCGCTTAACGATTACTTTGGGACTTTGAAGTCTGTGTCAGAAGCCTCCTTTGATTCTATTCAAATCGCTAACTTCGCTGAATCGTGCTTTCTAGAAACTGCAAGTGGCAGTTTGCGCGTTTTCTGCCACTTGGAGGCACTGAGTAGGTCTTCAGTTTTCATACACTAATTCTTTAGAATATATTGAAGTTGGAAAGTTCGGTTTCAAGTTATTATTATCTTACCAATTTTTTGATTAATTATTGTTCTTGAAGTAACAAGTTTTAAACTTCTATATCTATCTCAATTGATTGATGGCAAACAGTCTCTAAATCTTACCCCTTTATGTCCGATTTAAAAGAGAGGTGGACAAAAATCCGACAAAGTTGTCTGAAATGTCATTAGTTTTCATAAAGAGAAAAGCATTGCAGTAATTTCTAGACTAGCTTTTTTTGAAACGTGAAATTTCATTTGATCCCACTGTATGGCTGCGGCGGTGGTGGCGGCGGCAGCGTCGGCGTGTGCGAGAGGAGAGATTTATCGTTTATTGAAATTGTCGTGCGGCATGGAGTGGCGCGATCACGGTTATTTCGCATTATGGACGACAGGATCGCCCAAGGGCGGAGGGCGTAGGGAAGGGGGTGCAGCGCCCGGCGGCGGAGACGGTCCACTACGTGACACGTTCACGAATCGCGACATTAATACTAAACGCTCCTTTATTTTCTTTTACGCCCCTGCCCGGCCCCAACCGCGACGTCGCCCGCGAATTTTAACGAGGCCCTCCCGCGACGGCCCCCGTGAAAATTCCCGTCGCCCTCTTACCGCCACCACTACTACGACGTGCCGACGACGACGACGACGATGATGACGACGACGACAAACCCCCTTGCCCCCGATTCCACGCGCTCTTACGGGTTCACGCTCGGGTTTCCGCGCACGATTTACGTCGCGGAGCCGCCGCTCTCTCGCAGCGCCGGCGAATTTTATGACGACTTCGTGCAGTCTCTATATTCGAGTCCCTCCAATACGCGCTACCCCTCGGATTGATCACGTTTTTGGACGGTATATACGCGCGAACGCGCGCGCTCACATACGCCGTACATATACGCCGTCGCGGGGAATATTGAGAGCGGCGGACACAATCCGGCCTTCGGGCGACCGCCCGTTAAAGTCCGATGCCGGGTCAGTGATTTCAAGGCGCGACATGGAACGCATCTCGTCGTGCTATGAGAGAACGACTTCGTTCGTTTCCGACGGAAAAATCCTTTCACCGTCGCCGGTTTTCGCCCCCTTCTTTTTTTCTTCCCTCATCTTCTCTTCTTCTCTTTTTCCCCCGCCCTCCTTCTTTCACGCGCGCGCGCGCGCGCGATATCGATCCTATGATAATAACAAAATGCCGGAGAATTGGGTTGATCGACGTTTCAGCACTTCCGCTCGATTAAACAACGCTCTTCCTGAAGCGAGGAATTTTCTCCCGTGGCAAATCAAGTTACACGATCGCTTAATCTCGTTTTTGAGGCACGCCGTTGCGTATCTCTCCTGCATTATCCGCTCTCGCATTGTTCCATTATTCAAACATCCGACATCACCGACATCACGCTAATTTATTAATGCCGACGTACTTGACATTTTTGATAATGCATTCTCATTGGCGGAGAGTTCGCGTTTTGAGGAGGAGCGCAGAGAGAAATGCGATTCAGCTTATCATTGTCGTGTTATTTTATTGCTTACGAATTCATTCTATTTGTGTCAGCATTCCACGAAGATTGGAAATCCGATCACCAGTGGAATCTTTGTGAAAAGAGACACGCGTACAGAAAATAGCAAGGTATAACGTTGATGAAAGCTTGACATTTGTCACATAGAGAATATTATAGCTTTTTTCTTGTTTCATATAAATTTTACTTCAATTCTATGATTCTGTTATGATTCTACATTGCTATGATTCTGCTGTGATTCTACATTGAGAGAAAAAATATCTAAGAAATAAAGAATATACACTCGGTAGTTGTTAATAACATATTCAATACACAGTTATACACAACATATAAAATATTTTATAAATAGCGAAATATATATTTTCTTAGAATCTTAGCTTTTCATGAAAGCAATTGTTTATTCTGTTTAAATAAACGGATTTAGATTTGAATAAATGTGATATCCGACGAATATTTCCCATTTTTACGCTGAGAAAAAAATATTTAAAAATTAACAAATATTCATTAGATAGATATCATTAACATATTTATTTAAATCAAAATGCTTTTCATTTAAACCGAATATTGTTTACTCGATTTAAATAAATACTCTGTTTAAATAAAGAGAATTTTGATTTAAATAAATATGTTAATGGCGTATACCCACTTAATAAATATTTGTTAATTTTTTAATATTTTTTTCTCAGTGTAGATATTTTTTTCTCTCGGTTTAATAGCACAGGAATGAATTGTCAGTAAAGTCTATCAATACTGATTCCTCAGTTTTTACGTGTTCCCTTTTCTAGTCCTTGAGGGTCACGCGATCGATAACGAGTGAATCGTCGAGATTGGGGATTATGGTTATGATCGAATTGCTTTATTGACTCGAGTGGCGAAATCTCAACTGTCGCACCGCCAGCCAATAAAAGGACACGGAGTCCATATGTCGTGCGTATCGCGCAGATCAGCGAAGCTGAAGACGCGTCTAATACGTTCGCCACGCTAAGAATGGTGGATCGCTATTTTTCGGGGGCAATGACACGTTTCCCGATGGGACTTTAGGACGCGAGCGGCACGAGGGCGAAGGGCCTCCGAAAGGAAAATCAATGTGGTGAGTGAGCTTCGAACGTAGCTGCCTGCCGCACTATCTGCGTTAGGGTGACTGGCGTTAGGGTGAATTCCGTGCCACGTAAGCGTGTACCGGGTGACTCGGAAATATGAGTCGTAAGAAAAATAATGCTTCAATATATCCTCCAATTAATATCCCGTCCTGATTTCCCGCGTTACCAGACAACACCTCGAAGAGGAGTGAAACCTCGAAGAGGTTTAAACAAGGCAATGTGAGAAAGACAAAAGTCTCCCATTCGTATCATGACAAAATAATTTTATAGTGAGACTAGCTTAAACTACTCGGCGTTGCTCGAGTTATCACAAAATGTCAATAGGATGAAATCAGATGGAAGGTGATGTTAGAAGAAAAACTCTGTTCTTTTACTACATAGGCTCGAACTAACTTCTTTTTAAATAAAGTTTCATGATATTCTTAAAGAGCAAAGAGGATAAATTCTTCTCTCGAGTATATGACAATGAGCTTTTCTAGAACTTGCGATGAGCATATATTTTAAGACTATTATTCTGAAAATATTCCTGTTTGAAGATAACCGTTACCCTTAAGAGAAGGAGAGTAAATTGAGTGATCGCTTTTCTTAGCAGCGGAGTGATATCTTTTCGTGTGCAGCGAAATTTATTTCTTCTTTAGCAAGGCCGAGCTTACTAACAATCTATTTCTGCAGTGCTAGAAACATATTGCGAGAAGGTGAAGGGAATTTACGTGACAAGAGAAGCTATAATACTCTTTCCGCGTAGCGTGAAATGTCGACTTTTCATCAGCGCTTCGCGTTTATGTTTCATCGACGTTATGCGTTTCGATTCTCTGTGCACGTGTCTCTGTTTCACAAGGATTCCGCTAGTAATCAGATCTCCAATCTCTGTTGATTGTCGACGCTAGACAAATTCGCAGGCAATAAAATAATACAACGGTGCACTGACCCGGCCAGTCGATGCGCCGGGTGCTTACAAAGTAATTCATATCGATCGCACGAAATATACAGCCGCGTAGCGATTTGCCACGGCTACGCTGCGCCATTAACTCGACGCCCTTTTGTGTTTCAACCTGTCTCGGGCAACGTTCCCCGGCCAGCGTTCACGTAAATAATAACGCGGTGAGGAGAGAGAGAAAGAGAGAGAGAGAGAGAGAGAGAGAGAGAGAGAGAGAGAGAGAGAGAGAGAGAG
>NW_022639474.1:1980666-1996258 GCF_010583005.1 Odontomachus brunneus
AGAGAGAGAGAGAGAGAGAGAGAGAGAGAGAGAGAGAGAGAGAGAGAGAGAGAGAGAAAGCTGTCGCAGGGTCTACGCTTTCAGATGCGCGAAAGTACAGGGCGGAATTCGTTGCATCGGTGGCCACAGAAATTGTTTCGCGGTACACCACGAGCGCATATGTTTTCGCGCGAGCGCGAACATATTGCATTAGCAGCTGTCGGCGACGTGAAGAAAATGAGCGGCTGAGAAAGAAACAAGCTGGCAAGATTGCGGCGACGGTATGGTTAGCCGGCGAGATTTTAGCGGAACCCCTTCCAACTTTTTATTTCGCTCCTGCGTGCTCCTTTTCGCGACAATTTCGCGGTTCTCGCTGCGCCAGCGCCAAGTCACGAGGAGCTATAATAACCGGTATCACATAACACACACATATATGAGCCGGCGCATCTACAACTAATGAAATCCCCGATCATTTTCGCCGCGTTCATAATTTTTATAATTGTACACGCGGAACTCAAACTCTCTTGACACTTATGTGATCCTGGTGTCCGACTTGTGCACAGAAAAAGTCTTGAATTCAATTTATCTGCGCCTCGCTTGCACCAAATTCGCATTTTGTTTTTGCACACAACGAAATACAGCATTAAATGAAGTAAATGTGTGTTACCTGTTTCAATATTTCATAAGTTTATGTATCCACGAATCTATCGTAAGTTCGTCCTAAGCACCGTATTCATTCAAAATTCATTTTAAATCCTAGAAAATTTTATGGTAAACATTACTAGAGGGCTCTGTAACTGAGGAATGAATCGACATTTTGCAGTAATTTACTACATCATTTCATTTCATGGTTGATCATGAAACGATCCACGGCTTTTTCTTCGAACAAGTTTTACAATATTCTTGTAAAAAGAATAATTTTTTCTTTCCAGTATGCGATAATGAGTTTCTCCAAAATTTGTATAAGTATATTTCAAGACTATTATATCCCTTGTTGAAGGTAATCGTCACTCAAAAGAGGGAAAGTAAACTGAATAATCGCTTTTCCTAGCAGTACACGGAAAAAAAGAGGTTTGCTCGGATTAACGAAATTTCCGCTGAAAAATATGAACGAACCAGAGATGTCCCGTCAACTTGAACAGAATTCTTGCAACTTGAACCGTAATTTTCTGCTTCGTTCATGTTTCACGAGAAATTTCGTTGATCCAATGTTTTTCCCGCGCAGAATGATATTTTTCTGTGTGTACCTGGAAGGATATTAAAAAAATACAAGCGATTCGAGACACAATCCGCAATCAAGCAGAATACATCTCGAACTCCCCAATGCCACTAGCGCGACCATTTCGCACCCGTTTGCACAGGTTTCGAGCGGTATTAAAGAATTCGAAAATATCTTCTATCCGTTTGCGGACTATTTTTTTAACACCGTCGGGTATTTTTTCATCCTTTGTCATCCACAAAAACGAGACGAGAGGCGGCGCAGACGCTGGAATAATAGCCTTATTTTTTTAGCATTTTTATTACCACAGTGTTACGATTCCCAGCCGCACGCACACACGCACACACACGGTCGAAAATCATATTCGGTAAACGGCTTTAGGCTATTATGCCAACCTCTGTACCGCGCTTTCGCTCGTCCATGCCTGTTCGGGCAAATGCTCTTTTCGCACAAGTCGGCGCCGCGGGTTCACATCGGCCGGATAAAGATCCTCCGTGAAAAATCGCGGGAGTGGAGGAGGGTGGGGAAAGAAGAGAGGGAGGAGAGGGTGGTGCGTTGGAGCGGCATGTGTCGCTCTGTAACACGTGTACACGTCGGCCTTACTTTGGCGCGGCGCGGCGCAGTACGTCAGGTATTGTTCCTTTGTCGACGACTTGTCAGCTACATCGTTAACGAATCGATAAGACCGGACCTCATTGTCGGACGGAATAAAGCGCGCCGGGACGCGGACGAGCGCGCGTGTTAGCGACGCGTTCATCTGTGGCGACGTCACGTGCGCGTCCCGCAAGAGCGAAATGTGTCAACGTCCGGCCGATGTGTCGCGGCCGATGACAATCGCACTGGATTATACGCGGCGAAAAACTGTTTTGGCCGTGTGCGTCGTCGTGTCTCGGTTGCAGCGCGCGCGCGCGCGCACCGCGTGATTTCGCTGATATGTACGCGAGTTGGAGGGAAGAGGAGCCACCGAGGAGACAGAGAGAAAAAGAGAGAGAGCGAAAAACATTGATATTGCAAAATCCCGTGGTCCGCGCGTCAGCATCTCGTTAAAATCCGGCGTTTTTATACATATTACATTACTGATAATGTCGTTTATCGGACCACCGCCGACTTAAAATGTAATATGCATTTTACGCGCGGCCCGGCTCCGCGAGTAGATATTTGGCGGACGCATTAAATATTCTGTCCCTCCGGCGCATTTTCTGGTCGCGCTTTATCGTCAAATATTAATTACGAAATTAAAAAATTAATTGCCTCGCCGGTCGCGCGCAGGCCCTTCATTGCGAGCGGGCCGCGCACTCGAGGTCGACTCGTCAGCTCGTGTATTCCGTTGACTGCAAGCCCTTGCTTAATAGTTAAATACGATACGCGCCACTCCTTGTAATGTTTAACAAGTAGGGAGCGGCGAAATTAGCGGTGCTCCATCTAGAGAGGGAGTCTCGCACAAAAGAGTGTCAATATTTTTGAAAAGTGGACTTTAAGCGCGCGGAGATGCGGCTCACTCACTCGCTCGCTCGCTCGCTCGCTCGCTCGCTGCTCCCCTTTTAATGTATTTACAGAGGAGGCGAGCCAACCAGAGAGGGAAAGAAACCCGCCGTCTTTTCCACATCCGTTTGCAAGGGCGCCGCTGTGAAACGGCGAGGGTGGAACAGCGCGACCCTCATCCCGTTGTTTCCAGCTCTAAATGGCAGCTCGCCAAGTGTGCTAACACCCTCTCGTGCACACGCAGGAGCAGCCTCCTCTCTCTACCCTTTCGCGACACGCACGCCAGGTCCCATTGAACACGCCACACATGCATACGCGCGTACGCGCACACGCGCTGCACATGCGGATCCGCACACAATGCGCGCAAACACTTTGCATTCGTAAACATGCGTAAACAACGACGGTGGTTTCGCACCTGAGGTGCAAGCCTCGCTGAAAGTGCACGGCACCGTCGCGCCTAAACGAAAGAAGACGGCCTTAAGATCTCCATTTTAATCGAATTTCGGCCTTTACAGTCGCTCGTAAATCCTCGCCGGAAGTGCGTTAGTTTCGCGACGCGTGCGAACTCACGATGCCTCATCCCGAGAGAGGGACTCTGCAGGCACGTCGAAGGAAGCTCGCGCGTTGATGCTCAGACTGAATCTTGTAGACGAGACCGGATCTAGTTGGCCTAGTCATGTGCTTTATTTATGCACCTGTCGTACCGAGAGGAACAGCGGAAACGAAATTATGAAATAATTCCTTTTGCACATTGAGAAGAAAAGCAGTTGGATCGGCGAAATCAGTGGTCACTCGCCTTCAAAGGATTATAGTATCTGTTGAACAAATTACGCGTTAGTGCAGCAATAAATTGCGTTGATATAACTATTAAATCACAATCATTGAATCAACTGATAATTTTCTCATCACAGTAGCTATATAATTCGTTCAGTTGTTCGTTCAAGCAGAGGCTCATTAACTCAGTCACTTTTTTATCTTAATGGAGCAATAACTGTTTTTCCTTGAGTTTCATTAAAATCGAGATAATAGTATTACAGTTGAAGGATAGAAAGATTGATTCAGGAGCAGCTAAAATACATTTCGAGCGTCTCAAAATTTCGTATTAATATTCTTCATGGTGAATAAATTTGAGTGACGTGTTATTAGTTGGAATGAAGTCTGTGGATATATAATCTCTTTTGTAAGATAATAAATGTAATTTATTATTTATAGAATGATTGACATTGAGCATATGAACGGAGATAAAGTTGACCCATAGTCAAGAACCGATAGGAGGGACTGTTAATTAGGATACACGTTTTGTATATAACTTTATTATATCTCCTGGACTGCTAGTCAACTGGACTAGGATGCTGCAGTATGTTCGCATTTCGATTATTACAGAACAAAGTAAACGTTTTACAGAGTCGTTGCGGGCATAGAAGAAAGTTGCCTCTATCATGTTTGTAGAGTCAGTCGCAACGATTGTTTGTATGGGAAGTTGTGACGTTCAAAATTCTGAAAAAACATAGCATTTTTTCCCAATCTCCCTCACGCATAAGCGCGATTGTTAACGGCATTATCGATAAAAGTGCATGCCGAGTTCGATGTTTTGCAATTATAATATTGCAATCGTGTGCACACACATAGCGCACGCGCATAACTGCTTTGGGAAAATAGTGAGAAGGAGGCGAGAGAGATGAAAAGTCGTGTCATTAGCCGATAAAAGTCAGTGCCGAGTATAATTCCCAGCAGCTTTCATCAGGCCGGCTACATGCAGCCTCGAGTCGGAAATGGCAGCTAAATGGTATCTCCAGAGGGCTAAGACGTAACTCGATTTTTAATTGGTTTTTGCGCGAAGCGGATTTCGCTCAGGGCGTTATGAAGTTTTGCGAGCGACGGTTTCGAAGTTCGCGCGATATCCGAAGTCCGGCACCTTCTTTTTAACTCGCGATATTTCCAGGCACGATCAACCGGATTAAAGAACTCCATCGAAGGCGTTATTAAAGGTTAGGTCCTCTGTCTACCGCCAGTGGGAGGAACTATTCCTCTACCACGACAATCGATTAAAACTTCAAGCTTATTAAGATCGCATTAAACTTTTAGCCGACTTATCTCTCGCCGCTGTGGGACCCCGCCGCCGATATGTATTTACAAAAATTATTATCACAATACCGGATTTGCAATCTGAAGTGAGCTTTAACGACGATTTCAACATTAATCGGAGTGTTAATTAGAAATCTAAATAATTCAACAATTCCACGACTCTCTTTAATGGAAATCATCAAAATGCGAAATCAAATCCGCACTGTAGGAACACACCTCAGGTTGACGCGCGAAACGAATTCCGAAGCAAACATCAACTGCTTCGATAAATGACGCGTTGAGGAAACATGTTAAGTCTGTCTTCTTGTTTAGTGTTTATTTAGTGTTATAGCTTGAGGGAATACATATATGTGCAATTTCTACGAAAGATATACATCGTATGGAAATCATAATTATCAAAGTGCGAAGTAAAATTCGTACTAAAGGAGTAGACTTTGGGTTGATGTGCAAAACAAGTTTTGAAGCACCAACTGTTTGGATAAGTTACGCGTTGAGGAGACAAGTTAAGTCGTCTTCTTGTTTGTCTTATTGTGTCGTAACTTGGGAAGATATGTGTGTATGTGTGTGCAATTTCTACGGAAGATATACATCGTATGGAAACCATAATGTGCCTCACTAATTCCTGGAACGATAGTATTTTCGATGACCTGAATAGTCAACGAATGAGTCAACCCTTACTAACCATTCAGCACTATAAAGGGTACTCAAATATTGATTCGACTGGCAATTATGAGTGGTTTTTCACCGCGAGAGTACCTTTCGGCCCTGTTCCCCGGGACCGCTTAATTACGAAATGTTTGCGTTTCTCAAAATTAAACTCCTACTTGTCGAGATAGCGCATCGTGGCGGCCCTCGGGCTAGTCTAAACAAATTTGCGTGAAACGAGAGAACGCGGGTCAATACCGATGGTGATTCTCCGGCGGCTCGACACGACGTAAGTTCGCGCGTTCAATAAAGGCGGATCTGCTGTCTCGTCTCGTTGTTACGATTCGGATCTGCTCGATCGGCGCCTGGCGCATCTCTAGAGATCGCTACGGTGATAGTTCAAAGGATCGTCCAGTCGACGTATATAACGCAGGCGCGGCAGCAAGAATAAGTTCGAGCAAGACAGAATAATAATGCGTCGCGTGGAAGAAACCGACGAGACGGCGAAGAGGTCTTCGCAAAAGCAGCAACAAATTTTCCGAATGTCTCGCGAAACGATCTTAAATTTCCGGATATTATTGCGCACGAGCGATTCGCCATCGGACATCGATCTCATCTCGTCGGATTACTTCTGTAAGAAAGTGGCGAGGTGACAATTCCCCGCGTTTTCGCAATTACGGAAGTCGTTTAATAGCCCAGTTTCCAACAGTCTGAAAATTCGTTTCCGCGCGCGCGACGAAGGGAGAAAGAAAGAGAGAGAGAGAGAGAGAGAGAGAGAGAGAGAAACAGAGAGAAAAAGAGAGTGAGAGAGAGACAGTGTGTAGGGTCTCAAAGGAGGAAGTTATTGTCGGCGCGCTCGAGGGGTGCGGTTGAAGAAACTTAACTTCCCATAGCGTATATCATAGGAAGCGAGAAGGACAGCGCGGCGGGAAGAAACAGGGCGAGGAAGTATGAGACGAGTTTCTTCGATCCCCCGCGGTTTATTTTCGCGGCGGTAAATTAACGGCTTGTGGCTAGACCGCCGCCCCCGGGAGCATTTCGCGAGCGGTAACAGCGCCCGGTGATTCTACACCGAAATTAGCGGGAGATGAAACACTTGGACGAGCGTGCGGCGAGTTGACAAACGTGCAACTCGTCGACTTCGATTAGATCTCTGTGACGTCCTTTTAAAAACTTACGTTCGCAGGTGTCGCATTAAGAACACGGAAAAAAAGGATCTGCTATATTGGACAACTAAACATTTTGCTATATTAGCCACTTTTGCTGCAGGAGTCAATTTCCTTGCTATGATAACAAGAAAATCTACTCATGCAACAAAAAAGTAGCTATAGTAAATTATGTTTAGTCCATCTGTAACAAATTTACTACGTTAGCCACTTTTCTTGCTGTAGGAACAGATTTTCTTGTTATCATAGCAAGAAAATATTCCTGCAGCAAAAAAAAGAAGCTAATACAGCGAATTATACTTAATTGTCCGTATGTAGCAAATTAGTTTGCTGCTGCAGCAAATTACTTTTTTCCGTAAATATACATTGAGGAATAAATGTTTAGTATTTGTAACTATAATCATACGCAGAGAGATACTTATTATAAATTATGATCGAGAAAATCTTTTTTTCTTATTAAATTCTATTATAATGTTAGTGACAATAATCTTATATGCATGTTAACACTACTATTTGGCTACAAAAATATAGTTAGAGCTAAAGATAACTGTAATTCTGGTTAGACCAACCGTTTGTTTCTTTCCGTACCGTGTGCCGTTTTATCTTTATCTGATTTTCCACGCGACTGTAAAGAAATTCGCTGAAAAAGGACGTCAAGGAAGAAACACGTGTTAAGGTAAAAGTACCAATTCCCGGACATGTTCAGGTATTTCAAAACTTGTTGCCTGCTTTGCCTCTACTCTCACTTTGATATTCTCATCCCATTTTTGCCTCCGGGAAAATTATGAAAAGAAAATCAAAAAGAGGAAATAGCAGCAGCAATCAGTGAATTCACAGAGTAAAGTTAAAGCAAGAGGTTCGTGTGTAGACAATGTATTCGTGCATACAACAGCTCTTCGAAAAACAAATAGCACAAGATTCAGAGACTCATATTGTTTTTGTTGACCTGAAGAAGGCATATAATTGATTTGATACTTAGAAGCAAATTGTGGGAGGTACTAAAGGAGTTTGGAATAAGCGATACTGTAAGGAACATTATCCAGAAGCTGTATGGAAACAAAGTGTATGTCAAACAAGACGTGACTCTCTCAAAATCTTTAACACCAACAAAAGGACTCAAGCAGGGCTGTTGTCTTTCGTCGACTCTCTTCAGTATCTACTTGGTAGCTGTGCTTAGGGACTGGGAAAGAAGCTGTGGTGGAACAGGTATATTGGAGGGCCGTAAGGAACGTCATCCAGGAGCTGTATGGAAACAAAGTGTATGTCAAACAAGACGTGACTCTCTCAAAATCGTTAACGCCAATAAAAAGACTCGAGCAAGGCTGCTGTCTTTCACTTACTCTCTTCAATATATACTTGGTAGTCCTATTTAGGGACTGAAGCTGATGGAACAGATATACTTATGAGGAACACCACGCTCTTTATGTTTAATTTCGCAGATAAAACTGTTTTTGCGTAGGATAGCTATGATGTAGAGTTTAAAGCATAGTTGAAAATTTCATAGCCAAGTTCCCCGCTAATATAACTGATGAACGTAATATGAAGCAAGTGGGCCAGTATCTTGGAGCCAATGTAATAGGTCGTGATAGCCAATTTAATCAGCCGTTAATATCTCGTGATAGTTTGCAAAGTAATAGAGGATTTTTCTCTGCTCAATTTAACGAGTACTATCTGTATAAAGTTAGTCAGTTCAAATATCCAAATCCAGACACTCTATATATATTTTATACAAATAATAATAAAGTTTAAATATTCATATTTAAAGATCAAAACAATGTTCAGAAGTAAGTACGTTCATTCTAAAGCAAAAGCTAGGGAATCGATCTCGCGTTACTGTCAAGCATTCAGCAGCCGAGTTGTTATTGTTTTTTTCTTCTCATTCAATTAGCGCGCCAGCCACGTTATATTCCCCCCTTCCGCGAGGCAGGCCCGAATTTCCCGGAAAACTCAGGCGCGGAATATAATTCGCTTAATAGCGCGGACACAACTTCCGCCCGGCTGTTACGAGTCGCGCGACTCAGTTTCCGAAGGAATTACGGCGGTAACATGACGTCCGCATCGGCGGTGTCTCAAAATTCCACGCATTTTCCACGACGGGGGCGTACAAGCCGCAAAAGGCAGACGAAACTAGCGGTTGAAAATGTAAGATACTACGAAAATGGACGATGACAAGGTACGTGCTTCGGTATCAAGCGACTCTACGGGGCTGCTTCCGCGAAGTTTAATTAAATAACGAGGTGACGTCGCGCTGGCGGGAAGGAACGGCGCGTTGAGGGGGCGGGGTGAGAGGAGAATGCGGGAGGAAGAAAGGGGACCGGCAGAGACAGCTAGAAACACAGAAGCCAGCGGTAAGAAAACCCGCGGACTTGGAAAGTGGGATGGACTGGGCCGAGGTGCCAAGTTGCTAGGTGACTTTGCTAGTTATTTAATTAGTCCGGAGATTCTCCCTTATACTCGACCGCTTTCCCGTTCCTCCTCCCCCTCAACCCTCAACCAAGCCGTCAACCAGCCACCCTCTCCCCTCCTCGCCCCTCTTTCGGTTCTTTTTCCTCCCTGATTGTTCCTTCGCAGTCTGTCGGCGAAAGACTCCACCGACTTTTATCGCACGCAATGAGAGTTCTCTTTTAACTAGCGAACCGTGCACGGGGAGAGTTTCCGTGTCTCCCGAGCGGCGCTATTGTTATTCAGATTGAATGCGCCCCCCGGAATTCGCGAGTTCTCTTTGGCAGTGAGCGTGCGGCAAGTCGCGCGCGTAAACTCATAATCGTCCTCCTCCGTCGACGACCGATTAAATAATGTTCCATGAAATGAGGTATCGCCGTGTGCTGCGTGCGACTCGGGGAGCGAAACCAGAAACTACCATTTTCGATAATGACGTTCGGTTTGTCCCTCATCCGTAGGAACCGTTGGTCCCCTCCTGGCGCATTCAAGTCCTAAATACGCGCGGAACCGGCACAAGAAAGAGAGATCGGAAGAGGCGGGAGAAGGAGGGAGGAAGGGAGGAAAGAGGGATACTCTTCGACGAGGAAAACGAATAGATTCCCCATGGGAAGTCGCCAACCTTCTCCTATACCTGCCTCCGCCCTCGTTCCTGAGTTGCTACCGGAAAGGCAGCGGGAGCTTACGAGGGCTTAACTCGGTGACAGGATGATTGCTGGTATTATCGGAATTACCCCAGGGCGAATTGCGCCGCACGCCGTAACGAACTCGCAATATCGCGAAAGTCGTGCGTTAACCCCATCACCGGGTGTTCCGACTAAGTCCCTTAAGGCCATGGAATCGAAGATTCTAACGGTCATTCCTACACTGCCTCGGAGAACTAACGATAGAGCGGGGATTCCGCCGAATATTGAAAACGCAGAGCTTCCGATGGAGAGACAGAGATAGAGAAGGAAGAGAAAGACAGAAAGAGAGAGCGGACACAATTTGTCCTTTAAAGAGTTTATTCACCAGGTAGATGTTTTTAGGCCGCCCAAGAAGCATACCTTTAGTGGCGCATCAAGAGAGCTATTCTTAAATTCATTATTTATTGAAAACAAAATTATATCTGTATATATTTATTTCAGTTAGGAATTATTTTATTTTATTTTAGCTATGAATGTGTTTCACTACGACAAATGTTAAATTTTTATATGATTTTACGTATATTTTTTATATTCAAGTGAATAAACTCCTGAAAATGTTTCCTCGCAACGATCAGGAGTAAAATACGTTACAAATAGGGGCAAGGTCGCAATTATCGAGCCGTCACTCAAGCCAGCCGTTGTCCAATCGCTCGTTCTACTCTTACTGCAAATGATATAAATGAGACAAAATTCTCCTCTTTTGAATTACGGGGGATGTCTAGACCTTATGACTGGTTAAATGCAATAATGAGCGGATACCTTGTCGCAATAATCGAAGCTGTAATTATCGAAATTCCGCCGCGATATTGCATTATCTGCGAAAGTATGTCGGGGATTAAAAACTTCATTATTAAAAGTAAGAGGTCGAAATTTGCGACACGCGTATAAAAAGTTCACACAGACGAACAGACAGACAGGATAACACCGACGTTACACGTGTACTACACTTTCCCGTCGAAGGAGCAACGCGCATTATCGAAAACTCCAACAAACGCTTGCCCCTTCCTCCTTGAGCGAATTTTCACCGAAGTGCGATGCGAGGGGAAATTGTTTATTTAACGGCGAAGTAGGGATTACCAAGCACTAAAGGCGCGTTCCGCGTGCCTCTGCCATAACTAAAAATTTGCATGGGTAAATGTTCACTCCGTAGAGACGTCCGTCGAGCGAAACGGAAGTGCTGTACGTGCCCGGAATTTCCTCGCAAACTGCAGATCCCCTTGCACGCGTGCCCGTTTATTTGTATTTCCTTTACATTGTCTTAAGAAATTCCAAAAGACATCTGGCACACACACACACATACATACACAGGTGAGAAAGAACGAGGCACGGCGGACAGCAGATGCGACTGCGCCCGGAAAAAACTCAGACAAGATACAACGTAATCGAATTAATATCATCGTCACTACACTTTGGAAAAAATCGGCTCCAAAACTCTATCAAATTCTTGTCCAGGTCCTAATATTTTCATAACTAGTGAGAATACATTGATGCTGTACGGTAACTGGACAGCAAACTGTATACGCTTCCACCAGGGAAATTGCCATACGAAATAAACGAAACTAAGTGTCTCTCCATAAATACTTGTCGACTGTACAAAGTAAAGTATGATATACGCCTACTCTTTCGTCTCTTCGCGCAATATCTCCATTCATACATACACCTGTCTCCAGACAGGTAAACCAATTCGCGCGTATCGGCCAAAAAATACGGCAATGTTGTGTCGTAAAAGTCATCATCGCGTGGCGGTCGTTTTCCAGCAGAATTTAAAAAATCAATCATTCACGTACTCTGTCGCGAAAAGGAAGGAAACAATCGAAACGTCAGTATCGAAATGCGCGGCAAGGCTGTCAGCCAGATAAAGCATTGGGGCGGGGGTAGAGGCAGGGGTGAAGTGAGGGGAGAGGCGGCGATAGCCGCGGCGGAAAAAGCTGCGACAAAATCCGACGTAAATGCAACACGCTGATCAAAGCGGGACACGATTTCCGTAACCGGCCGTGCAACAATGCGCCGCGTTGCATAAATAAAGCGCGCACGCTGTACGTGATCAATATTGGATGTGATGAAAGTAAACCGGTAAAGCGCCGAGCAGGGCGCTCGACCCTCGTCAACGCGCGCGACCGTCTGTGTAATTTAATGCCGGGTAAATACGCCGAGCGGGAGAGTAGTTTTGCACTATAATCTAGATGAATCTGCCGGTGGGTAGGCAGGTAGACCGGCTACGGCACGGAGTATATAGGCCTCGTCAATTACGAAACGGTCGTAAAGGACGGCATTACTGCTGCCGCCGCCGCTGCCGCCGTCGTCGTCGTCGTTCTCTCGCGTCGCCACTCGCGACTTTACACCGCTACTTAATAAGAATGTAGAATGATGAAGATAACGACGAACGGCCTAGCGCAGGATACGAGGGAGAAACCTGATGAGATCGGTGTTATCATCTTGTTCTCGCGCGAGAATCTCGCGAGCTGCTAGCGCGAGCAGCACCTACGACGAGAGGAATATCGAACGGGACGAAAGGGGACACGGTATCGTGTTTGCGTCTCGTGTCACCCTTGAGAGATAGTTTTAGTCTAGTTCTCGTGAGGGAGGGAAAGAGACAGAGACAACTCTAATCAGGCTCTACGTAAGAGCGGCGTCTGCTCTTTCGAGTTCCTCGCGCACTCATCGGAGCACCCTCGACTCAACGAGGTTCTCGGGGCGTCGTTTGTTGTAGTTCAAACGGGATCTTAGTCGGGTCACTGCTTAAATCGCTTTATGATAATCTTGTACTCCCTCATCTTGTATGCGATTAGTATAAACGATCCTGTCCGACGCAACAACGCGCCGAGAGCGATATCATAATATTGTGCAGCAAGTGGATTTTGTGCGAAGTAAACAATATGCTTCAAAACGTGCTCTGCCGTGTTGCCATATTCGTGAATCTCTACAATCCGGAAAACAGGGTGACCAACTCTTGCTCAGCCAATTTCGGGACATCGATCTTAAAAACTCGGGACACCACCAAAAAATTGAAATTTCTTTATTGAATGATTTCCTCATACTTAAACCGAGTAAACAATATTCGGTTTAAATAAAAAGAATGTTGATCTAAATAAATATGTTGGTGATATCCACCTAATAAATTTGTTAATTTTTAGATATTTTTTCTCGATGTGTGATTTTTTCAGAATGTCCCTGCAGAGAGCCGAGAATCGGGATGTCCGGCAAAATTCGAGACGGTTGGTCACACTGCCGGGCAAGCCACTATTAGTTTCGTGGCGGGGGTGTCATATTTTTTACCAATCTACCTTTTGACATATGCGAAAAAGCTCTGATTCACACAAAAATTGCAAAAGTCGCTCCTCTAAAAAAAAAAAAAAAAAAAAAACCGTCCGGACTGTGTGAGGGCGAGCGATTTTCCGAAATATGTGTGGAAGGTACAGAGAATAATACGGAAGCACCGCGCGACTTTCGTAATTTGGGGAGAAAAGTTAGTATTCATATTTCGCCGCGTTCCCGTTAAAAGAGAGGCGGCTAATTTTATGCGCGGCTCGGCTGACCGAGCCGCGACATTTCTCGAATGTGGGGCGAGGGACTTTCCGGTCGAAAATTTATCTCCCCGTAATAACACCGTGGCAACGGCGCTTTCCGGGGCTATGTCACGCCCGGTAACGTTCGTGTACGTGCCCGTGTCTCTTTGTCTTCCGCCTTCTTTCTCTGCACCCTCCCGTGCATCCCTCCGGGAGCGCGGTCGTGTCCGCATTATAATGGCATTACGTGTCCTCACATTACACTTGCTGTCCCGGCTCGTAATACACGTTTCTCCCCACGTTCCGTCCCCGCGCGTCGGGTCTTATTTTTTTCCTCCTTGGATCCCGGATATTCTGCATCGTGATTCGGAGCTCGCGTCGTATTTACAGGAGCACGCGCAAGGATATGGCGAGGACACCGGCGAGGGGTTGAGTCGGCACAATCGAGTAAAATGTCGGTTGTTGCGCCGAGCGCGTATGCTGTCGCGATACCGCGCCGGTTTATCCGCGCGTCTTGAAAGAATATTTGTGAATATTGTGAAGCACGAGAGCTTTATTCACAAAACGCAACATTGCGAATATAGCTTTGCTTGTCTTCGACAGACATGCTCACCCGCGCGAAGCGCACAGTCACTGTCACACGGGGATGAAAGATCGATTGAATTAACGTGATAATGAAGGAACCAAAACGCGAGTTTGGTTAGTGATCTGCTATTTGATTAATTCCATTTGTAATATGCTTGGAAAAAATCGCTGACCACGATGGGATTGAACCTATAAGACTTGCAGCTCTTAAATCATTTGCCTTACCTTATTAATTGATAGATACGACTCTTATAATGTTACATGCGCTGTTTCACTCTTTCATAACTAAAATATCACTCTAATTCGAGTGAAGGTCGTCACTTCATTTGTCGAGACAAAAATCCATGATACAGAGTGAAGGAGTTCTCTCTGTAAAAGTGAGTAATCACTCTAAGTTCGAGTGACTCGGCTGTCATCCCATTTTTCGAGTGAGATTTTCACTCCACGAAATTTAGAGAGTAGATTAAAGCCGTTTATAATGTTCCTTGCGCTGTTTCACTCTTTCATAACTAAAATATCACTCTAATTCGAGTGACGGTCGTCACTTCATTTGTCGAGACAAAAATCCATGATACAGAGTGAAGGAGTTCTCTCTGTAAAAGTGAGTAATCACTCTAAGTTCGAGTGACTGGGCTGTCATCCCATTTTTCGAATGAGATTTTCACTCCATGAAATTTAGAGAGTAGATTAAAGCCGTTTATAATGTTACATGCGCTGTTTCACTCTTTCATAACTAAAATATCACTCTATCAATTCGAGTGACGGTCGTCACTTCATTTGTCGAGACAAAAATCCATGATACAGAGTGAAGGAGTTCTCTCTGTAAAAGTGAGTAATCACTCTAAGTTCGAGTGACTCGGCTGTCATCCCATTTTTCGAGTGAGATTTTCACTCCACGAAATTTAGAGAGTAGATTAAAGCCGTTTTACTGTCTCCTCGTTGCTTCCCAGTTCCCTTATAACTCCGGGTACATCAGTTTTTCCGCACTGTCCGTCGAATTTCTATTTCTCCCTCTTGTATTCCTTCCTTTTCCGATCGTGTGTTTGTCGCCTTCTCTGTACTTGACATTGTCCTCTTGTTCTTCTGGTTCGTTTCGCTCGTGCCATCTCGCGAATATAAAAAGGGCCGGAGCGGATGTTTAGTAACATTGTCAGCGTTTTTAATGCTCGCCCCTTCTGACTCTCACACGCCCGTACGTATGTGCGTACGTTGCAACCCTCGTGGCTGCCGTAGGATCCCGATAGACACCGCCGACCATCCACTTTGTGAAACCTGCAGCCGTAGCAATTACGCGAATTCGCGCTCCATTCCCTTGGATTTAGTGGCTTCGTTAATGAAATGAATTCGTCCGTTTCTACTGTCGATGGCGCGGCTCGCGTGATCCGCAGTCGATACGGCCGAAAGTCGCGGGCACGCCCGCTGCTTCATTCGCGCTAAAACGCGTCGACTCAACGATCACGATAATGTAACGACGCTTTCGTAGCGGCGACACGGACCAAGGCAGAAATTATAAATGGTGGTAATGAAAAAAAGTACGTTGACACCTGTAAGCGGCGCTGAATTATACCGATGAATATATTAGGACCTTAACTTAGTTTCCGCCCAAAAAATACTGAGAAAAAGCATTTATTGTAAAAAATTTATTTAAATTATTTCAATGAAAGTATTTTCCATCACTTTCTACAACTTTTTGCCATCTTTCTGGCAACTGGGCGATACCATCTCGATAAAACGATGTTTGTTTCGAAGCAATCCATTCGTCCACCCATTCTCGCACTTCTTCAACATTTCGGAAGCGTG
>NW_022639474.1:2000529-2003796 GCF_010583005.1 Odontomachus brunneus
GCGTTCCATTTTTCACAAAGCAAAAGAAATTGTTGTTTAGGAAAATAATTGTGTATGCTGACTGAATGTTATCGAGAAATGTCGAAATTAATCACAAACTACCTGTTTCGTTAGTAATGACTACTAGAACTGTTTGCATTGCCATCTAACATTTGCGGGCGGAAACTAAGTTAAGGTCCTAATATGATGAAGCGTGAAATGGGTTCGCTTTAACTGCAGTCGCGATTCTCGTATCGGCGTGAATTAACCAGCGTACTTAAAATTAAAACGGGTAATGCAGTGACGGCCGTCTGGAAAAAGGCGTAAATTGCATTGGGCCCCGCACAAAGTGAACTCAATGGAGCTAATGCGCATCAAGTAACGCCTAATGTGCGAAGTAACGTATACGGGAACTTCACGCTACGGACCGCCGCTCGATATCAAATCCCACCTGACCTGTTCGTGTACTGCGGACGCGCCCTGTGAACCGGGCATTTCTCACGGTCGTTAATAGCTGTTTTTAGCGAGTACCTTCTTTCAATGTCCCGCACCATTAACGAAATAGTCGGGGCTCCACCCATTCGACGGGTGTCGGCAGGCCGCGCGTCCTTGTATTCCTCCGCACACGCGATAAGAATCTATCCACTTCGGCCGACATCTCTCTCCCCGCGGTATTCGTGCGATAAAAATGCCTCGCCTCTTAATAATAAAATGACAGCTCATTTATGTCAAAAATATCGTGTAGAAACTCTACGGAGACTTGATTCGACATTAAGTTAAGTGAGTGAAATATCGACAGACACATTATTCACAAACTTTCTTTCTTCCTTTGCATACTGTATGTGTGTGAGAAGCATATATATATCATAATTATTAATAATCATATATTATAATAAGATCATATATCATAATAATCAGAGTTTAGAACTATCTCTACGATTTCTTGTCTTTTTTTCTTTCTGCAGATGAAAAAGAGAGAAAGGAATTAGATTCCTAGAAAATATGTAATTCTATATTCGCACCGTATTCATCGTCGATTGCTACAAAAAAGCAGATGTTCGTCGGTGTCTTATAACCGAGCCAGAGTAGTTCATGTGCGACGCGCCTATATCGGACGCCTGTGTCGCTTATATGCACATTCAAATCGGCCTGCTTCATCAAGCACACACGGAACAGATGTTCACCATCCATCGATCACGACAATTCTATTTTTGAAGAGCTGTTTCCGGAAATGATGCGGGGCTGACAATATGATGCCTTGCTCTACACATAACGTAACGAAGTAATTACTTTCTAATAAGATTCTTCTCTTTCTAATAAGAGACCCACCCTTCGCGCTACACCTCGCTCGTTCTCTTCCTCCGAAGAGTCGGTGCGGAGAGACTGAGCGGAATACGGGGAACGAGAGTGGAGGAGCGGGCAAACTCAAACGAGAGCGCGGCATTTTTTCGAGCCAAGTTCGCGGCTTGATTAAATTATCAACTGTTGATTAATGAAGCATGCAACTTCCGCCAAGTTTTACTCCGCGGAATACAAGAAGATCGATCGCGCGCTGAACGCGCGTTCTACCTCGCCTTGACTCGCTATCGAGCGGCTCGTCAAACCAGTTAACACACTCGCGCGCGCTATAAGGCCACGGGCCGTTTATAGTAGAAGCGGAGCTAATGGCGCCGCGACACAGTTACAGCGCTAAAGAATAATTGAATAAGCTGCCATGCAAAGAAACGTAACGGGCAGCCCGTCCCGTAGTTTGCTCGAAACATTGTCGACGACGACGCGCGCGTGCGATAAATATCTTACTTTTATCACGGCCCCCGCCGCTCGAATTCAGAGCGAAACTTTGCATATCGAGCCGCGAGCAAAGTGGGACACCTCATCAACGGAGAGGATTCCAACGCGCGCGTCAATCGCGCCGTCGCGATCTTCTAACGCTCGCGCGTTGCGCGTTGCGTTGTGTTCCATCATCGAAAGATACCTTCGGCAACTTCGTATATGGCGCTGCTCACAGCTGGAATTACATCGCAGCCTTAATAGGATCGAATTACTTTGAGCGCGGCGCTCTCTCGGCGAACAAACTCGCTATCTACGACGTCTGAACGACTGCTGAGCGAGGAGCAGTCGCACCGTGTCGTTGTAGTCGGCGACGGCGATGGCCGCGGGATAAACTTAGGCATGTTTGTCGAGCAATCAAATATATGAGTGGAAAGTCTAGCGGGCGCTATCGATCGGTTCCCGAAGCCTCCGTGATGATGGCGCGCGAGGGACGACTGGAGTCGTAGGAAGAAGGATTCGGGGTGAAATAGACGGATGGACGGGAGGCCGGGGGAAAGTCCACGAAACTGCTCGCCAAGGGTGAAGGGCCGATTCGACGAGCGGCCTGTCCACTGTTTGTTGTTGGACGTTATTCGTACGGGGGAGACAGAAGGAGGGCGGCAAACATAGTTTTCGAGCCGACGGGAAGGAGCCGTCGAATAGTCGGATAGTTGTGTGTGGCTATGCTTGTATACAACGCGTCGCTTAGTACATAGCGTGTAGATAAGTGTTCGGATACAATTACTCGGGCACGTTCCGTCTGCTTTTTCTTCTTTTTCTATAAATGTACACGGGGAAAGGATGTTAAGATAAAAATGATTACACATGAAATGATTACAAGAGAATTTGTGGTAAAAATTATTTTGTAACCGAGCAATAGATCGACGTTCTGCAGTTATTAATTATCCTCGCTTCATGTGTGCTATTTATATTTTAGGAATGTTAAAAAATCTGCTATGTTTTTCTGGAAAAATTTGTTTCTTGCAAGATAGACTAAGATTTCCTCCGTATAGTTGACTGATGAATTATCTGGTAGATACGTCTGCATATGTATTATAAAAATTATTTTGTAGCCGAGCAATAGATCGACGTTCTGAAGTTATTAATTATCCTCGCTTCATGTGCGCTATTTATATTTTAGGAATTGAAATGTGTTGTTAAAAAATCTGCTATGTTTTTCTGGAAAAATTTGTTTCTTGCAAGATAGACTAAGATTTCTTCCGCATAGTTGACTGATGAATTATCTGGTAGATACGTCTGCATATGTATTATAAAAATTGTCAACTAATATAGGCATCTTTAAGTTACTCGTTAATTTATCTTGCGATTTATTTAAGTTTTAATTATACGTACGTATGTATAATAATAAAATGTAGGAAATGCATTTCTAATTAATATATTGCAATTGATGTTTATGTTGCACTTATATATATATATATATATATATATATATATATATATATATATATATATATA
>NW_022639474.1:2004335-2017608 GCF_010583005.1 Odontomachus brunneus
TATATATATATATATATATATATATATATATATATATATATATATATATATACACATATAATCCTATTCATATACGTATATGTACGCGTATATATACGCGTACAAGGCCAGGCTAGGTGTATTGCGCGAACTTTCGTGAAATTCGAGTCCTTTATTTCCGCGCGAGTTTGCGTCCCGTTGATGCGAAAAGCGCCGAAGAAAAATCTCAAGTGCGCATCGTCTTCGAGAGATCCGCAGGAGGGGACGGAGGCGGAGAGAAACGCTTTGGAAGCTTGGACGAATTCTTACGTTCGCCGTATACGACTCTGCAGGATCTATAGGATCTGAGAAGAGAGAAACAGAGAGAAAAAGACGAAAAAAAAAGTCTCGCCCGTATGTCCGCTCGATATCGGTCCTACAGAAATTTCGGTCATTCTGCCAATGTGATTTCTTCGCGAGATCCAAAATGGATCGCAAACATTGTCCGTACGGACATGTTTTCTTATTAACCGCGGTTAATAAGAAAAGAAAAGCTGCAGCATGCTTCGTCATTTCAGTCTTAGAGCTTTTCTCTCACTTCCGTTACCTCTAAAAGTGATACGAACAGAACGTAAACCAATCAGGAACCATCATGCTTTTGTTTTAACTCTGACTAAAGGAACTAAGATCTATCTTGCCAAGGAATATAGTAAATTTCGCTAGAAACATAGCAAGCGTTTTAATAGCATATCTTACTTTCTAAAATATAAGTAATGCATGTGAAATGAAAGGATAGAGAATTACTGCAGAATGTATATTCCTTGTTTAGAAAATCTTGTAATAACTTTTCCCATGAAAAATCTCTCCGTCTAGAGTTGGCCGAAATCGCAATAAATTTGTTGCTAGACCTGACGTAGATCGAGTTAATTTATCACATACATTTGTAAACAATTGTCTGATTCACGGCTGTGTGGTATGTGTGTGTGTGTTGGAGCGATACGCATTAGCGACGGTCCCAATCCTGGTTAAATATTCGAGTTTTCGAGATTCAAAGGCGTGATTAATGTAGCGGTATGAGGTTGACATGGCGACATTATCATCGGTACAATGGACGCCAGGTGTTTCAGACAGGAAGGACTAGAGAGGCAAGGAGTATAATGCCGTCAAGCAACGCCACTTAATGAGCTGCCGGGAACAAAGCGGGAAGAACTGCTTTGTCATTTCTTTTTCCGTGCTCCAATTACTTAACGTTTTAGAACAGTTGTACGTGATTATCTTTCCGTCCCTTCTCGCCATCCGACGTGTATCTCGCGCAATATGTGTCCCTGTCCGCGAACATTGATCTGGACGGATCGTTTTACACGGTAATCGTTTTTAAGCCGAGCCTCATTAGCGACGTAACAACAAAATTATGCCGCCGCTATCTCGACGCGTCAATCGCCGAAAAAGCGGTTAGGACGGCCGACAAAACGATAAAAATTATCGTCGCGCACGATGGAATCGCGTGACGATATTTTTGCGTAATATGCCGTAAATTTGAAAGCCGATGTGCACTGGATGTTTGACGCAAGATGTACAGAATCACGTGTAAAGATAGAACACGCTAACCTGAGCGCGAGGATCCCTGAAATTTTGCAAACCATATAAAATTTCGAAATATGAAAAAAAAGTTGACGAGCCAGAACTGTTGTGGCTCTATAGGGTGTCAGAACAACCTTCGAAGCTCTCATGGAAGCATAATACGGATTAAATTTTCCACGAGAGCTTCGAAGGTTGTTCTGAGACACCACAAGGTCTGCGCTCTAAAATTCACTGCCAGTACTGAAAATCTATAGTTCATGTTACGTATACTATAGAGTTTTAGCACTGGCAGTGAATTTCAGAGCGCAGCCAAGATCACATTGAAAGTGACTGATACGACTGCATAGATGGACATCTGTTAATAGCTGAAGACTGAGTAAGAATGAAGACGAAGACAATTGTCTTTCGACATATTGCAAACGTGTCATGCGCGTGTCGCGCTAAGAAACACTCGCGATTCAGCCATTTTCAATGAGATCTCACGTTAACAGAGTCATCCCATAACGTCGAGCGCTCTGATTCGTCAATCTTCTCTCTTTAATATCTCGAAATTAAATATACGTGGTAGTTTGCAAAACGCCAGAGTCATTGTGCTCAGCTTGACATGCTCTATCTTCACACGTGTGCTTTCGTGTATCTTGTATCAGACACCCTGTATATTGATCTGAGGTCGCTAAATTGTCTGGTCGTTCGGATATCTCCTTGCGCCGGATCCGGGCGAGGGACGGGAGTTCGAAAGTGGACGTCGAAGACGAGGGCCGCCGAGATCAGAGGGAGGTCCAGGGTTTAGGGTAGGTACGTTATCGTTGTCGTACTCCAGGTACGGAGGGTGGGCGCCCTCTTTTCGCCCTAATTCCCTTCAATCCTGATCCGTCCCATCTCCCAGAAGCATATCACAATCGAGTTTCGTTTATTTTTCAAGAGGCGGCCGCTCGACAGGAATTGCCGAGTATATATCGGGCGATATTCGATCCTCGAAAAGTTTAATCCCAATTTTAAAAGCGCCGCCATACTCGGCAATTTTCAGTTGCAGTTGGACTCGAGCGTGTTGCCGACTCTGTTCCGTGCTACGACTTTAACGCGATTAAATTCGATTTGATTACAGTCGCTCTCTCTCTCTCCCTCTCTTCCTCTGTCCCTCTGTGTCGATTGATATTTCACGAGGCAAAAAACTCGAGGCGTTGACCAGATCAAATTTACTGCCCATACGAACGAGCGTTCTCCCCCGCTGAAGGAGAGGCTGGAACGATATCGTCAGTATAAAAAAAAAAAAAAGAAAAAAGAAAAGGAATGCCGCTTGGCCACCGCCTCGTGACGACTTCGATTTCCCGCACGGCGAGGAACTCCCATGAGTTTCTTTCCCGGTGCTGTAATGTCGCGACGAGTTTATTTTCCAACAAATCCGTTTCAATAGATCGGATGCGCCGATCCGCTGGATTATCCCGCTTATACGTCGCGCCCTCGTAGATGGCAGCGATTGTTGGGGTATCGTTCCCTCGCGACGATACAAATAGTTATTGCTCGAAACCGCGGCCATAGTCGTCGTCGTCATCGTCGTCGTTGTCGTCGTCTCGGATTACGAAGCGCTTGTCCGCGCGCGGTAAACATCTTTTATTAAAGTGCACGTTGCGCTCCGCTGGCGCGTCAATTTTTCAAAGAGCCCCCGAGCTCTTTGTCTTCGCGTCTCTCCATCTAACTACAGCGATGAGCGCACGTGGCAGGCGGTAGGAGCGATTAATCGTTCCATCATCGTCGCGGACGGCCTCGCTCCGCGACAATGGCGGAAACGGGGACCTCCTCCCGCGCCGCCCTTGCTGCGGATCCCACGCCAAGACAAAACGGATCAAACTGTTTCTGCTGCTTCCTTCCGGGTGCCGAGTGCGTCGCTGAATTTTGCGTGGCGCAGGAAGGAACTGGGGCGGCTGTGCCGCGCGCTCGCGACGCTCCTTCCGCCGAGTGAATGGCGAACGTCGTCGCCTGCTCCGTTTAACCCTTCGTCGCGCGATAGCTCACATTTTCGTGAGCAACCGCGTTTGTTTAGACGGCCGCGTTGCGCACGTTTGCCGTTCCTTTTTGTTGATGTTTATGTTGCACACTGAGAAGAAATGTCTAAGAAATAATACGTATTTATTCCGTGGATATTAACAGCATATTTACATATACACGGAGGAAACACTATAGTCTAGATAATAGCCACTAAATGCTTTGAAATAGTTTCAATTTAACAAGTGAATATAACCAAATAATTGATTAAATATTAGCAAATAGCCTTAGCAAGGCTTGATATGTGTTACTAAGGCTTAATAACTATTGCCATTTTATGTGGTACGTATCACTAAACAATTTGTTAAATAAAAACCATATTTTTTAGTAATACTTTCCGCTACGGCTGACGCAATACCTTAGAACAGATCTTTTACCAGAAAGTTTGGTAATTATCAAACTATTTGGTAATTATTACCAAATTATTTGGTATTATTGCCAAATCATTTTATTAGGTCAACTAATTGAAGATTTTGTTTTACTACTTTATCATACATTTGATAACTATTATCATATTTGATATTCAAATATCGCATTGAAACGTTTAATCAAATACATTTGTTAACTGTTACCACTTCTCTTTTAGCATAAAGATATCACTTGTTTAAGTATGATTGCCATGATATTAATGTACATAAATACGTTATCAAAGTATTTACAAAATAAATATTTCTTTTATTTCTTCGACATTTTTCTCTCAGTGTAAGAAATTTTTGTTAAACACACTTCCATTAAACTTACATTGAAGTAGGAAAAATTGCGTTTTCGAAACGCAGAATGTACGGCGATTTCGGTCTAAATGAAGTTAACGAAATTTTTCATGGCATTAACGAAAACCTCTTTCTCTGTTCCAGGCTGTGCATTCGTGAAGCTTTCATCACATCAAGAAGCTCTGGCGGCGATAAATTCTCTACACGGCAGCCAAACTATGCCGGTGAGTATCCGCCGTGTAACAATGTCGGAATGCAACGATAATTCGATAATATGGAAACATTTATATATCGTAGATCAGTATCGATAATTTATTGATAACATTTCTTTTCTTCGATATATCACTATATTGATATCAATTTCAAGGATATTTTATAATTTGCAATTTATCCCGCCTTTCACCCGATCGTCGATAAAGTCTTCATCAGAATTTCTTCTCAGACAAAGACTTAAACTCAAATTAAGCTTAAGGTTCCATCGGCGCTGGTGAAATCGGGCATTAGAACTTCCGCACATGAATTGACATAACTATAAGACGTAAGTTTAAACTGAAGAACCAATCAGGATATTACTTTAGATTCATGTACTCTAAAGGAAGATAGAACTGACGGTAAATCTGATCGTAAGCAGAAGTGACTAGTATTGAATTGATTGAAACTCTAATTACTCCGAATCCTAAAGTGTGTTGCTTGCATACCTCGCACTTTTCGCACTTGCAACGAGACGGGCGCATATTCAGGCGCTGGAAGAAGTAAAAGCGGGGAAATCGAGTACAAAAAGCGCAAGCAACAAACCAATAGAAATTGGTACGAATCAGAGAATTTTACCTCATTAAATATTTTGCTGCAAATATCGACATATATTTTTCGAAATTGTCGATATTTCTGATCGACGATATTTCAAGAAATCGTTGGAACCCTCTAGCTGTGTGATTTCGTGTCTCATGCCGACCGAGCTCTCGACCTCTTCTCCGATCGAAGCCCATTACTTTTTATCTTCCAATCCAGCTCCTCAGCCGATGACCGCTAGTCATCGTGTTCACGGACGTCGCATATTTACGCTCGGAAAATGTCACGTACGCGATATTAACGGAAAGGAGGGTAAATATTCATAGAAGCGTTACACCTGGCAGGGCTGATATGAATATCGAAGATAGGGATGCGCGCTACTCGGTCGGGCAGTAGATGGCCGTCTTCCGTTAAAGGGGGTGGCTGGCTGGCTGGTGGCGGCGGCGGCGGCTGGAGATCGGGTCCGTGGTAGCCGTAGCAATGGCTGTCGTGCCTGCAAACACCCCAGTAATGACTGGCCAAACAGAAATCTGCATAACACTTGGAGAAGCGCGCGGCTTGCCTCCTTCTCCGCAGACCTGGGAGGGCGGGGGGAGGGAGAAGTGAGCGTCCCCCGGTCTCCGTCAAACCGCCGAACTTTCTCAGCTTAGGGTCGGACCAGGAATTCCCAGTTGTAATTGAATTGTCAGTGAGTTCCGTCCGGGATTCCACCTGCTGATTGGCGAAACTTTGCAAAGCCGCTTGCCGGACCTCCGATCGTCCCTGTCGGCGTTATTGCCTATCGACCGCCGCCGCCGCCGCTCGCTGACATGCATTGACGCGCCTAAGAGGACTTCGCGTCTCAGACAATTATTAGATTCCCACAATGCACAATCGAGATCACGATGGGGATTACGATTAATTACCGTTTCCGCATCGCTGCCCGCCGTCTCACGCTTTCGTGAATTTCAACCGCGCGTTAGACGCGATATGCTCTGCAATTTGTTTGTCAACTTACTCCGTAAACAGGAAAACAGATATTCGCCCTCCAGGAAAATAATATGATGAATTGCGCTTGTCCGCGCCGCAATTAAAGACAATTTCGCAAAGTTGAATAGCAGAAAATTCAACAGGATTTTACACAATTTTATTAAACAGGATTTTACACAATTTTATTTATTTATCAATTTATTTCTCCGAGAATATTATGTAAGAAATGTCAAAGGGATCGATATCTGATCTTTCATTAGATCGATTGGATCTTTCATTAGATTGATTGGACTGAATTTCCTATAAAACGTTCAGTGAAAGAAAACGGAGAAGAGATATCTTCTAAAGCATCTTCATAGGATATTAAGGCTAAAGAGAAAACTAATAAGTGTCAATGAAATGTAGTATCGCGAGAGAGACATCGAGCGGATATACGCGTGCGAAGAAATTTAAGAGAAAGCTCATATTCATAGTTTTTTTTTTAAGAGGATTTAGATTTAATTGTGTGTATTGAGAAAAGGAATACATCTAAAAAATATAAGAACATATGTTCGGGATGAGGAAACTAACAGCATATCTACTTAAATCTAAATTCTTTTATTTAAATGGAATAAACGGTCGCCTCCATAAAAAGCTACGATTTTAAGAAAATATACATTTTCTTATTTGACAAGTATTTTCTCTCGGCGCAAAAATCCGTGTATTAGTATATGTTATCAGTACTCACCGGATAAATGTTTTTTATTCCTTAGATATTTTTCTCTCAGTGCAGATGGCCTGTTTATATAATGTGTTAAAAGAGAGTGAGATTAAAAAAAGGAACACACATATTCGCGAATTGCGCAGCGAATCATATCATTCAATTTCGAATAAAAATATTACACACCAATGAAATATAAAAAAGCAAAGTAATTAGTCATAAAAGCTTCTGGGTGATCCATCACACGAAAAAAATGTTTTGCTGGTCCAGATGGAATTTGAAATGTCACAGTTGAAATTTATCGCTATTTTTTACATCTGCTAGAAAATCACGCTTGCGATACGTAGAATTATCTGCAATATATACGAGTAAATTTAGGTGGATGTGAGAATTGCACATTCATTTCGTCTCTTGTCGCTTTTTCGCCTACTCAGTCAAATTTTGTAAGAAGTGCTGTGCAAATTTGATAAGACTATATAAGATTATATAAGACTAGCTTTAATCTGGACGGACACCACAGAGAAACTTCCTCGCTGAATTTCACAAATAGTCCGGATATAAATTTTGTCTTTATCATCTGTATTGATTAAATATAAAGCATAGAAAATACTTTCAGACCTAATTGGGATCCAGCCCGATTTTCCACAATAATTATAGGTTCTAGGTAGGAAATGTATACAGATTCTGGTTAAAAGTGTAATATTTTAACACGCGAATCTAAGTGGGTAAACTCAAATATAGATCCCATTTGGTTCCCAACGTTTTCCCAAAGACTTTTTCATTTGCTAGTTTGCATTTTAAATTAAAATTCTTAAATATACAAGTATATTCTATATTATATATGAAACGAAAATATTATTGTTGTTTATTATTATTGTTTGATGTTTTAACATTAAACAATGTAAGCCGGAAAAAACATTTGTATTATCATTGCATTAATGAAATTGATGCAGAAAACACTAAAAAAACTCCTTCCGTTCTTAATATTCTAGACAGAAAACCCATGTTTGGAACAAAAATGGGATCGTAGTGGAATAATCTGTTTCGGAACAAAATCGGGGGCATTCTGATTAGAATCTAACCTTTATTTGGGGAAATGCTAAGAAATTTCTATGCGGACATACACGTGCGATATCGCGGCGTTTGCTATCCATCATTTATTCCATCTTAGCTAATTTCTCGTACCTAGATCATTTTTGCCGTGACTGTGAGACCATTATTCTGAGTGATGTATCCGAGAAAGGACCGTGACCCGTTTATCTTATTCCGTGGACGTTCTTGAGCCTGACACAAATATGAAGCACGGGGCTGCGTGGCGCGACTTTTTATATTGTCAGAGCCAGCGCAGAAGTAACAGGATCCATCATGTTTCACGTCCTCGCACGTCACGCGAGACGATTAGAAGGGGAGGCTAGCTAGGACTGGCTGGCTTGGCTGGCACTTTCGGTATCCGACGGGGGATTCGCGGTTCACGTCGCGCGTTAAACGCGCGTACGTGCACGACCGTCGCGCTGGGACGAGATCGCGGGGGTGGAAGCGCGCGCGCGGCCTGGTTACGTGAATATTACTCGTTACAACGCCCTAATTTAATAGCCGAATACGGGCGGAAGACGGAGGTTAGGGGCCGACTTCGGGCCCGTGACTATTTGCCCACGAAAGAGGTACTGACAGCGCGCGCGAGCCGTAATATGCAGATTGCTTAATTATCGCGACGAATTATGCAAATCTCGACGCCGATGTTACGAGATTTCACGGCAGAGCCGTGAGGCCGAAGGGACGGGGCGCGAAGCGAGAGGGCGAAAGCGGCGAGTGTCGGGGTTAACGCTTTCACCGAAATGCCGACCTTCGACCCTGAACTATTCGACCCAGAAGAGATACGAAAGGCACGTGGTTGCGCTCTACGCGGGCGGCTTAATTATTGCGGCGAATTATGCAGATTTCGACGTTATGAAATTTCGCGGAGACGGAGGATGGCAGTGGAACGCTCTCCGTTCGTCGTGCAATTTAGTGACGGCGGATCGTGCGGGAGGAGTGGCTCGGCATGTAGATTATAATGAGCGTATTTCTTCGTCGTCGGTGCCGTAATGGGAAGAAACGCAACTCGATTAGGCTTCGTCGTATTGCTCGGTCTTTTAAGGTAACACGATTATTGGCACCTCGTGATTATTGGCACCAGTCGTTGACACTCCGGAGAAAGCTGCTTTTTCTTGCGGTCAACGACGTCTGTTCGCCAGTTTCAGTTGTCACGATCTTTTTTGGGATCATAGAGTGCAGGCAAGAAGCTTTAACGAGGCCTAAAGAAGATTTGTGAATGATCATACGAGATTTAGTAGATGAGTTGGCGACGTCTACCATCATGTGCTTGTATATCAACCTGAATAAAAAAGTCCTCTTCCATTTTCCTAATAACTTTATAGATTTTTAATTATTAATTTTTAATTAAAAAAGATTGTCGCTCGCGATAATATATTAATGTTCTCTAATTAATAAATAAAAATCTACAAAATTATACAAAATTATTTATTCCTACAAAAATTGTTTTCTACTTTAAACGATTTTTTTAACAAAATACCAGTTGAGAGACTAGAGAGTCACTTTTAAAACATCTAATAAGTTATAAAATAAGAAACAATTATGTATTATAACAATTACGAATTTCATCCCGCTAATACTATTGCAGAATTATTTTCCCGTTACTTTAAACGACTTTATGAATAAAACATTAATTGACTGGAGAGCAGCGCCGAAACTCCTTAAACTGCAATGCTGGTCGCATGAGAAACCAGGTTTTTCTAAAGTGCCAATTACCGAGGGGGGATGCCAATAATTGCGTGATTTACCTCATCTTTGAATAATCTAATGCTTTCGTTCTCGCCATCATTTGGATAACAAGCAATATCGCGCGTGCAGAAACGCGAGAGGCTTCCGTTACGTTCCCCCTCCTCTCCTCCCGACCAATGAATAAATCTTTCGCGGGAAACAATCGCTATCACGGATAAGATGCAGTATTATGGAGCCCCAATTCGGTTCGACTATGTTCGTTCCAGTTTCCTTTGACCTGCCGCAAAGATCAACCTCCTGCCAATTTTCGCCTCCTATCTATCCGTTCGCATACTCGGAGAAGCGCCCCCAATCTATATAGGCACATATCTGCGCGCATAAAAATGCCGGCTGCATGTATAGGGCGCGCACGTATGTCATCTCGCGTGTGTGACCCCTGCTTTCAGCTACTCGAACACGTCGGCACTCTCGGTCACGAAACTGCATTACGAACGCAACATCTCGGCTCATACCTACGAAATGAGATATTGATTTGCAATCTGATACTGTAATACGCGACGACGCGCGCTGTCGGCCTGCAGACGCGACGTACCGGCTCGTGACGGAAGCGTGAAATCGTAACACCTTATGAAATCTGCGCGATGTGGGCGCGCGCAACATTGACATTATCTTGATACCGACAAATCTGTGCGCTCAAGCACACTGGCTCTCAATTCAATTATCCTATTGTATTCCTTATTCACGGTGCAGCGAGAAGAGCCCAGTTTTTCGATACACGATGCACGGACAAAATATTATAGTAAAAATTACAGCAGAATTCTTGCAATCTTGGACTATACAGAGATCATAAGTGAAATTGCTATATATCAAAAAATTATACACACGCTTGACTTTTTATTAAAATTATTGTAACTACTTGAATGTTTGAGATTTTAATGTAAGATTACTAAATGTTTTATTACAGCAAAGAAGAAATTTTGCAATTTCTGTGCAATTGCGCTTAATACAGAAATAGTGTGTGGTATTATGTTTATAACAAAAATTGCGATACGAATATAGCGAGTTTTAAGATGTAGCTCATTGGACTACAAATATTATTATTTATACTTATGACTATTTTATTTTATCGACGCTGCCATTTTTACAATCTGTATAATTCTTAGTGATATTTCTCTTGATTTAGTAGCTCGTTAAATTTACTATTTCTCCGGTGCTTTACTACAATATCGCTGTAATTCAGCTTTATGAAAAATATAGTTTAAAAAAATATTTTTGTATGCAATTATGATTCTTTATGTGATTTTATATATGATATATATGATTATGAGAATATGTGTAATTTTTACTACAAACTTTTTTCCGTATGCAAATTTATTAGAAGTGTGCGCGTGGTACATCGAATTAACAGCAAACCTCTGGATGTTCGCTTCAGACGCCGACATCGTGGCATCACATTTAGATTATTTTGAAAATCGTGTGTATCTCGTGTAAACATATTTTACAAGAAAATCATTGCATTTTTAAATATTATAAATATACGATGTTTACTCGCGCGATAATTTGTCTTGAGTAAATGAGATTACTTTACGACGGGCACATATTATTGCAATATAAATATGTAGTTTATTCGCGCGCAGTGATAAATTGAACGTGTTTCCCGCGGAAAATTCGGTATTTTTAACAGATAACATTGTACGTATGGCCGCGAGATTAATATTGCAGTACTTTCGCTGACAATGCGAAAACATTACCATAAAGCTGCCCTTCCACGGACACTTTTATTTCGTTTTCACGAGCGCAAGTAATGCGATTTATGCTCCTCGGATCGGCGCATTTGCGCGTCATGCGCGGCGGTGCGATATTTCTTCGGCCGCTCAATATTTCAACCGATTTTACAATCCGCCGTTTGGAATATTGCACGCGGAGGGCTTTTAATTTCTAACAACGCGCGGAGACGTTTACACATCGGCCCGCGGCTTGTGCGCAAACATTTTTTCCCGATTTCACGGCCCGTGTAATGCGGTTTACACTACTCGCAAGCGCGACGCCGCCATGCCTCTCCTGCCGAGCAATATTTCTCCAGTGGCTCAATGTGTTCCCGGATTTCGCGATTCTCCCGTCGTGGCTTTAAAACAAATTTTCTTTTTTTTCCCCTCAAATAAACGTGCAAAGCGTATTGCAACGGCAACACACCACTTCTCCAGACTAATGCTTTATGAAATATCACGGAAATTTCCAGCGACCTGATGAAAATGCCATTGCAAACCATGACTCCGCCATGCGAAATGTTGAGATAATGCGGCTTTACTCTCTCTCTCTCTCTCTCTCCTTCCCCTCTGCCCCCTCCCCCATTCCTTCCAGATCCTTTGGATCTTTTTACTCGTGGTAATAATCCACCACGTTCCAGGCACATGTGTCACGCAATGTTAGAGTCGTACACAGAGGAATATTACATCTCAAGCCCCCAACTTTTTGCGCACTTTTTTGTTTGATCGCATCGATCTATGGGCTGTTTACACGTCTCGAATCAGAGGCGCGTTCGTGCATCACGCAACGGCCAATATTTCTTCAGAGGCTCAATATTTCCGCGCGCATCGCGGTGTCCGCCCCTTCTTCCTCTCCCTCTCTGTCTCTATCTTTTTCTTCCTTAGTCTCTCTTTCTCCATCTGTGGTGGTGTGTGTCAGCGTGGTGGTATGCGACCGAGCCACAGCCTTTACGTAGTTATGCCTTCCGAAGCGTGTGACATTTCTTGTCACGCCTGGCGAACCCTCCGACGTCACGCGCGCCTCGCACACCGAAATCTCCCCCTCGCGCACATATATCTTCTGGAAATGTCTCGTAATAAAAGCAAAAACCGCGGCAAGTGTTTCGTCGCGTCGTGCAGGACGAGCCGTGGAACGACGTCCCGCTGGTCCTATTCAGGCAACTTCGGCATACCGTCGACTATTGCCATCCCTCCCCCCGCAGCGAAGCGAGAAACGCACGGCGATCTTTCTTAACCCTCTAAGACCCAGGCACACCCGTTCGACTAAAGTTTCTTTCTTCATAGAATAGTCGTAAAAAACTCCTCTCTCGATCAAGAGTTTCGTGAGCCGAATAAAATTAACAATCAAGAAGTAATTCTTCTTCTTCTAGAATTTTGACTCGAGGTCCTTAAAGATCTAAAACAATTCGTTTTCGGTATACCATCTATTTGAGTGACGAAGTGCGACCAAGATGTGACCAAGGACGAGCGCGTTTCCAAGCTAATCTCATCTCCTTAGCGCGGTGACTGTACAATCTGAAGATCTTAGGCCGCGTGCAAAATTCATCGGGATCCCACGTGGCATTTAGCGTGTTTAATTGAATTCCAAATAGATAGGAATTTATCATATTGAGTTCCTGCGCAGTAGTGATAAGATACGATGGCCAATTGAAGTTACTTGAAACTTCAGAGCGAGTATATAGTCAGAGCTGGATGCCTACGAGCGACGCGCAGGACGCGAGAGATGCTCGCGCTTTCGCGCGCGTGCCTCCCGATCGGAACGAGGAAAGTTCGACGATGGAATTCGATACGTCAAGGGAGGCTCCGAATGGACATTGACGCGAGCGATTAGACGCGCGAACTTCAAAACTTCGTTAAGCCGAGAAACGCGGATCTGGACGCAACGCGGACGGTAACGGGGACCCTTCATCTCCGGACCGGATGTTGCTATCTCTCTCTCTCTCTCTCTCTCTCTCTCTCTCTCTCTCTCTCTCTCT
>NW_022639474.1:2017618-2042235 GCF_010583005.1 Odontomachus brunneus
CTCTCTCTCTCTCTCTCTCTCTCTCTCTCTCTCTCTCTCTCTCTCTCTCTCTTTAGTTGAAGGCAACACGCGCGCGCGGAGAAAGTGGATGGAAGGAAATTGTCTCTGCATTAACGGAGGCTCGGAAACTGCTCCCAACATTTAATTAAAGACATTCCCTGAGTAATTCCCTCGGCGGCCTCGTAATTGCATTGCTTTTATCTCCAGTACAACTGTTACTTGTTTGGCGGATCTTCCGTGTATATCGGGAGTCAGGACGACGGCGGCCGAATCTCCGGAGGGAGAATGGACGACCGTGGAAAAGAAGCGCGATCGACCGTGAGAGTCTGGGAGCCCATCAGCAAGATCCCGTCCTTACTGCGGGATTCGAAGCGATTATTCGTACGATAAGGCTCTTGTCGTGATTCCTCATTGTGCGCCGGCTCCCCTCTCTCTCTCTCTCTCTCTCTCTCTCTTTGCCCCTCCTCCCTTCCACGCTACAAGGTGGTATCGCTGCGAATCAATACGAACGTATCCGCCGTGGAGCGACATTTGCGATAGAGGGACACTCCGTCGTCAACAAAGGACGCGCGGTGTTATCGTTAATAATTGATTTCCGCATCCGCGCGAGCGCGGCAATTTCGAGCTGCGGGATTTCTGTTGCGACGCTCGCGTTGTTGTTCGTTCTACGTCTTCATTACGACAAGTCATTACGGCGAATAGGACGGGGGAGATCTAGAGCAGGTTGCGACTGCGATTGTGTGATTGCGAGAAGTGTGTACAGTCGCTGGAAAAATCAGGAAATAGCACGATCGCTCAAAATGCCAGCGAGGCCGCGGTAATATTTCATGGGTATACCGGACGTGTGTAATACTTTCGCATGTGGAATATAGAAACCCTATGATGTGTTTCCTAGATTATATAAAGCGCACAGAGCGAAATTTTATTTCTCTTTTAATCGCCTCGTCGCTCTCCTTGCTTTTTAACCGTCCGCCCTCTGCCGAGTAAGTACACTCGAAATCTTCCAACGCGATCTGTTTGGCGCTTTGCGCATCTCCAATTAGCCGTGTTGTCATTTGGCATTTTAAAGCGCCGTGCGGGGGGACGGTTTAGTAATGTGAAATATATGAGCAAATTGGAAGCGCGGTAGCTTCAGCAGCAGCAACAGCAGCAGCATCACGGCTCGACAGAGAGAATCGCGTGGATGAGGGGCAATCGGCGTTCCGGCCGGTCTTGCGGTTCCAGTTGTATCTATTGAAATTACCGTCTAGCGGATTGGCAAGTGTGATGGTGCGGCTAACGGGAGAGCCTCCAATCAGCAGGTAATTGCTTCATTCCGTTGGCAAGCCTGCCCAATATTGTGGCCCCCTGAGCTAAGCTCGACGCCGAGGCGCTCCAAGTACCGGGCGGAGATACGCCAACTTTTACCTCAGGGCCATCCCCTCATCGATCCCCGGCATCCTCGGTTAATGGGAAGCGACGAGACGTCGACGACTGTGGATATAAAGAAAAAAAAAGAGGCAGAGAAAGAGAGAAAGGAGAAAAAGGAGGACGTGAAAGGAGAAGAAGTAACGGGCACGCGTTTGAAGAGCGAGCGGGCGAAATTCAAGCAGACAACGACGGGTACCCGCGCGACGGATAAAACATCAAACGCGACGCGCACCCACGTCGTCGATTCATGAAATCATAATGGAAGCACGCGCTTTAATATCGACGTTTTTAAAGGGGCAGCCTTAACGGGGGCGACACGTAGGGCAGACATAACGAACGAGGAGGAGCGGCGGCAGCAGCGGCTTCAAACGCTCCCCGCATGATACCCGCTCGGGACGGCTTTTCCTTTTCGCGTGCAGTTCAGAACGCTGGATCGGAATTAATGAACCGTAATCCCCCAATAATGAGGCTTCAGCTTCACTGGCTCCGATACGACCTCGCCGCCCGCGCGACCCCTCTCTCTCTCTCTCTCTCTCTCTCTCTCTCTTTCTCTTTCTCTCGCCTCGCCACCCCAGCTCCGCCGTCGCCGCCGCCGTCGTCGTCTCCTCCATGCCATACACGTACGCCGACGTACATATGTGCCCCGCGTAAATGTCACATACGCTTTATGGACACCTACGTTACCTGCGTGGTACGCGCAAGGCCTCATCACGCTCACGGCTCCCGGGACTGTCGACGCGAGACAAATTATTTTCCCGAAGAGCGCGCGCGCGCGCACTGTGCCATTCACCGTGTTGAGTTCACCGACGCGGCTCGGCGATTTTTCTCGCGTGAAGGAGCGGCACGCACGCGTGCACGCGCGCGGATTGACACACGCGCGTCGTGGCTTGAAATTCGCCGGCTCTGAGTTTCCTTGCGTCACGCTTGACCTCGATCCTGTTGTTGAACATTTTGAACCCGCGACGCGCACAGTCGATGAACTTGTGACATTGGTCGGTGGTCGTTTCGCGGCCGACTCTCGGGTTGTCTCTCGTGTGCTCCGAGGATCTTCGTAATTGCTATCGCTGCCGTTGCCGTTGTTGCTAGGTCAGGATTAACCCGCGACGGTGTTTCGGCGAGCTACTTGGAGAAGTGTGTACAGCTGTTCCACGATCATCGTCGCTTGTAACGAGCTGTTCGAGTGCACTCGTTCTCGCGAGAACGAAGTCTGAATTTGGAGCGCTATGACAAGATTGTAAGTGGGAGCAGAGTAAAACGGTTTGTGTGCGCGCGAGAAAGAGTGAGGAACCATTCTTCATTGTTATATTCTTTCGACCATCTCGCTCGAAATTGTGCAAACGACAAAAAATTAAGCCAAAATATGCGGACGAGTGTTTCAGTGAAATATTACGAGACACTCTCCAGCAGGAAAATGATTCACGATACGCGTTGTCCGCTGAAAAATAAATGGAGAGAAAGAGGAAGAAGAGAAAGAGAGAGAGAGAAGAGAGAGAAACTCAGATTTTAGATAAATTACATATCGGAACATTGGAAACGAATGACGTTTAAAGAACGTAAAAGCATCACAGCGCCCCGCAATTCCGCTTCTTTGCGGTGTTCTAAAGAGCAACGCGAACGCGGCTCATGGCTGAAAGGCGAGGGGGAGGGGAGAAAGTATCGCGAAACTCCCGATATTAGTTACAGTAACGTAGAAAGTTACATCCACTCGCGGAACTTTTATGCCTTTGTAAACTGCAGCCGGTGGCTGATTCTCTCGCGACGCTCGCGGTTATGCGCGCGTTTGACCTCGTTCGAGCCCCGACCGCAAACGGAACTTTTAATAATTGAGGTGTCCGCGTAGCATGAGCCCTTCAGCGCGAAAATGCCAAATGCAGCCCGGCGTGTCTGCCGCACGCGTTGCCGAAGGTGAAACCGCGAATAAAAAGTCAAAGGGAGCAGCGCGATATCCAACTGCGATCTCGCATGAGAGGTTACGCGGGGTGAGGGAGGAGTTGGGGTGAAGGGGAGTAATCTTCCCCGAGCCTCAGACCTTGCAAAATGAATTATCGACTAAGAGCCTTTATTGCAACGTTCCGCTCGACCTTCGAAGCACGAACGAAATCGCGAGCTTCCCAGGAACTTTGTTCCCTCAATGTGCTTATTTACGCTTGTCTGAGCATCTCCGGTAAATTAAAGCAGTTACTTTAAACGTCTGAAAAACGTCAAAGGGACGGCGCGTTTCTCGCGTCAGACACTCAGGTCCGTACCAACAGTCGTCACTTGAAACTCATATATCTCATATGAGATTCCCGAATCGAAATTTAGAAATTTATTAATAGTCGTTACTTGAAACTTGTCTCAGATGAGATACTCAGATTTTTTCTCAGAGTCAAATCCAAGCTCTTCAGTGGAATTCCGATTTGGTGTGACATTTATATCTACAGCGGATGGAAGGAGGGAGAGCCTCTAAAAATCCCTTGCTTACCCCCCGCCCTCACCCCGCGCCAATTTGGTTTGCCGCGCGAACGCCTATTCGATATATGCGAACACCCGTTCGAACACCCGTGCGGCCGAAACGACGTATATAGAAAGGAAAAAAAAATAATAAAAGCGAAATTTGGCGCGACGACACGAGCGCGCGAGTGTTTCTGACAGCGTCGATTGGCGTCGCGCAAAATCGCATCCCCTCTTTCATTTCACAGGGGAGGGGGGGAGACGAGCATTTAACGCACCCGATACACCTAGACATGCACGCATAGCACATGCACCGCGGAATGGGTGCCGGAGCGGATGCCGGGGTGCGCGCACATGCTGAAAACGCTCATCGGGTTTGCCTTTGAAGCCACCGAGGCGACGTCTCGATCGATCTAATAGGAACGGGACACGATGTATCACAAGGTGACGTTTCGTGGAAATCTGTCGGGCGGATATATCGCGCTACCGGTCCGATTCTGACAGTGTGTCCTCGTCGTTAAATTACAAGCAATTGTAGCCAGGCTCCCGGCGTATGCGCTCCGCTGATGAATAACGGCCCCGAGCCTTTTGTGGAGGATATCCGCGCCGGGCGAAGACGGTCGACCGATTATCGATATACGCCCCAGTTGCCGCGAATGCATGACAATCGCGCGCGATTGCTGCGTCCGACTCTTCGTTTACAGTCTTGCTGTCGACCTTGTTGTCTGTTTTCGTGCAGTTTTCGGGATTAGCAGAATTGTGAGTGATCGCTCGCCTTGGCGAGGGAGGTTCTCTCTAAAGTACCGTCGACGGCACAATCGTAAATGGCGCCACTTCGAAGTTACAAGTCACTTTTCCTTTCTTTTTCGCATACAGTGGCTTGTAGGAAATACGAAAGGATCTAGTCAACAAATTTTAACGACAACGATTTTAACGATTTTATTAGTCTTTCTCTTGTTTAGGAAAATTTCAATTCAATATTGCTAATTTCAATTTTCATTAATAAAGTGACATCTTATCTTTATCTATTTTTATTATACGTGTCTATTCATTCGATTTAGAATTTGATACTTCCATTGAGTTTCAATGTAATTTTAATTCCATTAACCCTTTCCAAATGCTTCGAGCAAACAAACTCACCTATTGGAAATTCACTTAACATACAAATTCGAAATTTATTTTCCCCCGATAATATGTGTAACAATTTCCGTTTGCGAGACTGACCGATACAAGACCTCTGTGTGTAAAAGAAAGGATCGTCCATCATATGATAGTATCGATTTAGTGTTAATGCATGAATCCGGAGGATACCACTTAGCTAGTGTCGCGTCAATAGGAATTGCAATTATCCCTGTATCGTCAAAGTCACGAAATGAGGAGGGAAATAATACGTGAAAATCTGTCCTCTGTATAATCTACTATAGTCACTTTGCGCTTCCTGATTAGGATAGAACGGAGAATGTTGAGAAGAATTAAACGTGCTGCTCAGAGAGAGGTGGGGGTGGGAGGATGGAGGTGCACGCGAGAAAAGCACGACAAAGTGCACCATGCGAAATCGCGTGACTGAAGCTAAAAGTCTCGTTACGCGGGTTGTAACATTACAGCCGTTATATAAACTCAGGAACGCCCAGCATTTGCATTGATGACGTGAATATAATGTATCACCGGGAGCCCGAAAGCCGAGCTTTTCTCCGCAGCCACAATGGCCACTGACCACCTGTTGCCTTTCCATTTATATTTTAGACGTCGTGAGAACGTCATCGCCTTACATATCCTCGCGAGCATCTCTAAAGGGAGAGGTCTTTTTTTATGCAAGAGCGCTGTGAATCGCTTTTGCGTCGTACGTTATGTAGCTGTGTCCTTTCACCTAGCGAATATTATATGGATTATCATATCGCTTCTTATGTGACGAGATTGCCGCGCTGCATATTATAACACACGCTACATATACCCCTCTGAGAACGCAGAATATAACGCAGAATATAACTGCCTAATGTCAGTAATAATTCGAAATTATTTAACATGCAAAAGGGATGAATTAAAATAGGATTTGGAACACGTGCAAAGTACGTTCGTTAAACACCAATTTCCTGGCAAAATTTCAACTAACGAAACCCGGACCGTTAAATGAAGCAATAATATAATAATAACACACTCTGGTCTTTCGCTCGTCAAAATGTGAAAATTTAATTTACGAGCTGCTTAATCTTTTATTTCTCATATTAAGTTCTCTGTATTATTAGCGAGCACACGTCTATGATATTTTGATAGCGCTCCTGATAAATCCTCGGTCATCCGTTTAGTTCTAACAATCCGATTAAAACAATTTTCCGCACGTTGGCTATAATACGTGCCATAAAGTACAGCTCGTTGCGGAGGTCGTTAAAAACGTACACGTACTTCTCGTTTGTCGTAAAAATGCCCGACCCGCCGTAAAAATCGCGATATTGCGGCAGAGAAATCAAGAAGTTGCATTATCTGTTGCAGGGTGCGTCATCCAGCATAGTGGTAAAATTCGCAGACACTGATAAAGAGCGACAACTAAGACGCATGCAGCAAATGGCCGGGAACATGAGCCTTCTTAACCCCTTCGTCTTCAATCAGTTCGGCGCTTACAGCGCTTACGCTCAGGTGGGTCGTGTTACTGTTAATGGCTCTCGCGTTACCGCATTACCGCCTTGTTGTCCTCGTTACCGCGACTCACAATCTGCGATGGCTCGTCCCTCGTTACTCGGAAACGATCGGCCGAAACTCAATGCCGTCGCGTTAGCGCCAACATGCAAAGAGCTCCGCAACAATTACCCCCTGCGGTTTTTCCCAACACTGCGATCGCAGCCCACGTGAAAGTAAAAAGGAGAAAAATATTCTATAAAAAAACTGCTCTTCTCTTCTATATATGTTTTTAACACTACAAAAAATATATTTCGAAATTATCTCAAGAATGCGAGAGTACTCTCATTTAATTTAACATTGACGTTTCTTAAAAATTCCAAGACTTAAAAATTTCAACATTGAGGAATGAAAATATAGAAAATTGTAGATGAACAATAAAAGATAAAAAGAATATTTTATTAGAAACTATACTCTATATATTTTTTTTTATTATTATAAAATATATATTTCGAAACCACATGTCGTATAAAGCCAAAGACACATAGACAAAGTTAAGCAGTAAGAAAATTGACCGATCACACATTCCAATCGACGATTCTTTTTACGTTCGAAGAATGATTGATTGTGATTAGTCAATTTTCTTACTGCTTATGTCTTATTGTTTAAGTTTTTCTGTATATCTTAGGCCTAATACTTTCTGCAAGAATAACTTCATTCAATTTAACGTTTCTAAAGCACATTTCAAGATTTCTTAAAAATTTCCAAATTAAAGAATGCAACATAAAGATGAAAAATGAATAACGAAATATCACTCGTCGTTTTTATCCCAGATGGTTTGTGAGAAAATCGTGATTTGAATTTCAGTAATGAAAACGTCAGGAATTGAAACGAAAGTCGCGCGTAATACCCTCCATCGGTGTTTTCGTGGCGAAATGAAAGGGTCGGATTAAATGAAGAAATTTTTCACTCCTAAAATGTCTTTTTCAAACATTCTGTAGTTTACATTTGAGAGAACATGTGACATTTTATTACGAGTTTTTCCAGTGTTGGTTGGGCGGACACTTTCCAAGTTCTCGGACGCTTTCCCTTGTCATGAAGTAGTTGTCCGTTGTCAAAGCGATAGTAAAGAGGCGTGCAAATAAGAACACCCGTTTTAAAGAAGGTATTTTCCTCCTTGCAGCAGCAAGCGGCGCTCATGGCAGCCGCGACTGCACAGGGGACGTATATCAATCCAATGACAGCATTAGCCGCCGGACAATTGCCGCATGCATTGAACGGCATGCCAAACCCCGTGGTCCCGCCAACTTCCGGTAAGTTTTGCACCTGCCTGAAAGAATTGCCCATCACGCGAAGAAAGATGCTCGATACGCGTCGTATCGCGTAGACGTCTGCGAAAGAAGAGCCGACGCCACCGTTGCTTGCTTTCCAAACTGTTCGTCTTCCTCGAGAAGGAGGCTCGGCGATTTTGAGCCTTTGCAGCATATTAATGTCGAAAATTCAATCAAAAGTTATGCATTTAAGTAGTTATACATTAAGTTACATTTATAGGCTGCGTTCGCTTTGGGCGCTTACGCGCTGTAAGCGTCATTCTATCTTTATCGCTCATTACATGCGGGAAGAAGATAGAATGACACAACGCATAAGCGCCCAAAGCGAACGCAACCATACACGCGTTCGGTCGCTCTATTTTACCGAGTAAATGCGCGAAACGTTTCGCAACATTTCTCTCTCTCTCTTTTTTTCTCTCGAAAATATAATACGCGCGCTTCGCCAATATCCATGGAAAAAAACATCCGTCGCGCACAACGTGTCAATATCGATGACAATTTATGAAGACCGCGCGAAAAATATATTTGCTCAATCCGAATTAATGAATTCGGCGGATTAATCAACTAACAGCAACCAATCCGATAAAGTGAACTCCTCTGCGGAAGAGAGAAAGACGCGTTCGAGAGGACACACGAATTATCCGCCATCAACCCGATAGCCGTCTGATTTCAGTGATATAAAACATCTCTTCGCCTCTGTTCGGCCGATTCTCGTTTCTCCTCGGACCGCGCGTCAGGTATAGTTTCCCCGCTGTCCCTCTTCTCTCTTTCTCTCCTCTCTCTCCCCTCTCTCTCTCTCTATCTCGCTCGCGACAGACGAGGCGTACAGTCGGTTGCCTTATAACCGACTCGTAAATCAATACAACATTTTCATCGAACGTGACTCAAGCGAGAGATATTGCCGGTACCGCGAAACTTTATCGAAAGCTCGTCGTCGTCGTCGTCGTCGTCGTTGTCAGGGGCGGAGGAGGAGAGGTAAAGCCAAAGAAAACGCCTCTTCCTCTCGCCCTTCCGCATCTACACTTCCCTTCTCATTCTCATTCTGTCCTTCTCCCTCGCCTCGGCGGCGATACAAGCGAGATCGCGGCGGTACCGAAGTGCTATAGAAAAGTAAAGTAAACGCGGAAATCGGCTCCGTTATACGTCGAGTCTCGTCGAGCGGAAGGTAATACCGTTTGATAGGGAAATAATATTTTATTTCTCTCCGTCAAACCCCCGCCCCGTCTCGTCCGATCCCGTCCCACCGTCCACCCGCTTTACTCCCTACCGAAGATTACCGAAGCAGCGAGCTTTTATTTCCGACGATACGATGCCGCCGCGGCCGCAAACTGTATACAGGGTGACGCGCTCGCAGATCCTCCGCAGATCCTGAGAATCGCGACGAATGGTCTCGGTCATTGATTGTCAGCGTCCCGTCGCGCGGAAAGTCTAATGTTTCATTCACGGGACTCAAAATAGACTTCATCGATTGTGCGTTTGCATATATCTCGCGACATATACCCCAGGTGGACAGATGTACGTAAATTTAGCAGCAACTTTATTAGTCGATTCACAAAGGTCGCGTCTCTTACAAGCAGCTCATATGACACTCATCACGTAGACTGAAACGAGATAGAAATAATAATGAGGATTTACTCAAAACAATGTCGTGCAAAAGATGTGGTAAGGAAATCTAACTTGGCAAATTTGTTGCTGCAGCAATACATGGGGAGAATATCACAGTTATCTTTCGTTAGCATCTGCCTATGGCTTTTCGTCTCGTAACTTTAATTTTGTTTGTTTAATCACATCAGCCAACGTATTAATCTAGCCACTAGGAGAAGTGAGTGTTGCATCATTGGTTGGTAATAATATTAGACACAAATTGCCCATCTTGCGTGGCTAAATTTCGACGAGGCTGAATTTCTACTGGGATATATATTCGTTTTACAAAAATGTAACGGAAACAATTGTAAAAAAAAATATTTCTACCACCAATCGTCTCTCCCCCGTGACGAATAATCATACGAGTCCACCTGAGCAACGAACCAATCGTTTTAATATGGCGGAAAAGAACGCGTTTCACGGTGAAATATTTCGAGGGAATAATTCGCGCTCTCCGCTATCTCGCGGGGGTTTCACGGGGTTCGTATCGCGCGGAGCTTAACAAGACACGCGCGTGTATCTCGGAACAACACCGAACAGCGCTCCGCGACACACAGAGAGGGCTGCTGTAAAAATCTCACCCTGTATACGAGAACCGTTCGACTACTTGCCCGGCCGAATCAACAACGCGGAGAACGTATCGTGCAGTCACGGGAGTTTAAGTTTACGACGCGTATCGTCATATCCGATGCACGTCGTCGGTTCGTCGGTAGCTTCGGCTACGAGCCAGCGAGGAGATGTGCGCGCGTCTAGTGTAATCCGGATGTTATCGAGGCATCGAGATTCTTCGTCGTTCCGGCCTTCCACCTTTCGCAGTCGTGGGACTCGATTCGTACGTACGTACGAAAGTACCGGGGGGGGAGTAGGCGCTTAGCTTGATCTGCCAGTCGGCTGTAACGTTTCCCTAAGGAGAGAGCATTCGGCTCCTGCATTCGTTTCCTGTCGAATAGCACGGCTCGTCATCTCGTTGCACGTGTCTTTAATTTCAAAATAATCCCGAGCGTCGCCAGCTGGATTCTGAATACATCCTCCCGTCAGCCTTCAACGCTTTTCCTTCCAAAGGGTCACGTTCGGTCAAATCATATGTCATGTCCAACGTTCATCCCCGTCGTGCGCTCTCGACTGTACATTATACTCTGTACACAGTAATCGTGTGTCAACGCGATAGAAATAACAGATATTGCCTAAACGTAGTTATATCTCATTATCGTGTAATATTGACACGATACCAAACGCTGGTCACCGGCGAGATCAATGCGTTATTAACGTGACGCGACGCTTTGATCACTGATCCGGATTATATCATCACATCGGCGATGCAGCCCGCGGGCGCAAACTAATGCCGACAAATACGACCTTTCGCGTAAACTTTGTCGTGATATAAAAAAAAAGAGAGAGAGAGAGGGAGGGTGGGTGAGAGGGAGGGAGCGCGCGCAAAGTTACGGCGATATTCCGCGTTACCGTGAATCGCGCGATACCGCGAAAGTTGCGCGGAGCGTTCAGGCGGAGAAATACGCGGCGTCGAGCGCGCGCGCGGCCCTTTGACCGAGAGGAGAACTCGTCGACGATATTAACTCGGTGCAAGGCTCCGCTCTATGGATCGAATCAACAACCGGACCGTCCGCAGCTCGTCCGACCCCTCAAACGGTGCGCGAGGCATACGGATCATTAACGGTCTTTTCCGAACCTACTGTTAATTACATCTGACGACGAAAGACGGAGAGGGAAAGAGAGCGAGAGAGAGGAAAGGGTGAAAAAGAGCGGGGTGAGGACGAGGGAAAGCGAGAGATCGAGCAGAGGGAACACGTCGGACAGAGAAAGAGAGAGCAATTGCGTCCCGATCCAATGCCTCGCGCACAGAGAGGTGACGATCGAGGTCGGCGTTGAGAAAGCAAGACGGTAACCAGGTGAAGTGTACTGATCAGGTTTGCTCGTAGGTACCGGCACAGGACAACCGGTGAACGGGGCGATACCATCGTTGCCCTCGCCGACGATGCCGAACTTTAACATGGCCGCTCAGACGCCGAACGGCCAGCCGGCAGGCTCGGATCCAGGTGTCTACACCAACGGAATACCGCAGACTTATGCGGGACGTGAGTATCAACTCAGGCGCAGCGTGCCGCCCCTGCGCAATGCCTGGCCAATCGGCGGCGGACTTTATTATTCCTCAGGGATGTAAATAACTTCGCGCAAGCCAAGTACAAGCCGCGAGCTGTACGCGGCTGATATGTACCCTCGCGTCATACCATTCGAGCCGTGTTGCAGGTGCAAGAGCGGCGTGTGTTCGCGTTGACGGCGTTGGAATTAATGGCGCGAGACTCACGTCGGAAACCTAATAGCGACGTGGAGTCTCGCGGACTTCCCCCGGAGCACGTGACTTACGTTCCGCGAAAGGGGCGCGGCTTTAACGAACAATTGCACTTAAATCACTTCGTTATTCCGCCAGCGCGTTGAGAGTCGTTCTCGCTTACGCGTGTTCGATGCACTTGGACGGTGTGTCAGTGCGAATCGCGGAATTTCAAGAAGTGCGCTTCGATCGTAGAGTCTACCGGTGTTCCATTATCCCGATGTTGCCGGCAGGGACCGACGGTACGCTGAGTGAAGAATGTATTGCCCGTATCTCAAAAGTAATGAAACATATTGAAAAACGTTGCAGATTAATCCATATTGCATCTCAAAATGATCAAGAAACAATTGAGTTGACATTTATTCAGAGGCTGCACTGAGGAAAGAAGTGATTGACTTAATAAGACCTTGCTTGAACGAACGAAATTCGTTCAAGCAAACGTTTAGTCGTTCGAACAAATGATGTCGTTGCTGTGATTTGCTGTGCAAATTATCAAAAATTTGATTCAATGATTGCTATTTAATCAATAACTAATCAACGTAACTTATTATTGCATTAACGCGTAATTTATTCGATGGACACAATATTTCCTTGAAGGCAAATAACCACCGGTTTTACCGGTTCAATTGCTCTTCTTCTCATTGTGGGTTAAAAATTATTCCACTTTGTAATATAAATGATAACGTGATAACGTTGTAATGATATCAAATGACGTTCTGATGATCAATGACGCCTCTAATGCGTTACTAATACGTCACTAATTCTCCGTCTGCTTCCCTATTTTTCGCTACCGCAGTTTATTTCGTGGGGAATGCTATTTTTCTTCCACGTATGAACACAAAAAGTCGGGGCAAAATTTTGTTTCATTATTTCAGGTTTCCACTTCCCAGTCAAAACATTATTTAGCTCTCAATGTTTATGACTGTTTTTTTTCTAAAGTAAAATCCATAATAGACGGCTGAAATTTCAATTGTTCCCAAAATAGTCCACATAACAGATGGACGTCATCCTGCTGCTTGGAATACTTTGAACTGTTATGGAAATATAACATGTTTCCATGATGTTGTTGTCTTTAGTAGAGAAAAAGATAATTCAAACATGACGATAGAATTCTCAAATTTTGCATACATGTGCTTTAGGTATGGTGCACACAAAGTTTCATCGTGATTCAGACATACAATTGAATTAGGAAAAATACAAAGTCAAACCAAGAGCCATGCGCCAGATGTTAGTGCGGATAATTAATTTATGGAAAAATAATATATATTGTTAGGAAAATTTGTGATTCACTGTATACGTTGTAAGAACCAAAAAAATGTTCGGCGTTTGCGTTTACACTGTCAAACAATATCACTCTGCCATAAATTCATTATCCGCACTAACATCCGGCGCAGCTCTTACATTTCTGGCCTTACATTTCTCTTAATTTGGTTATGTTCCAAACAGAGCCCTTGATACATAGTTCAGTTGATTCAGAGTCAAAAAAAAAGTCAGAAATAATATAAAACGAATAGTAGCAAACAGTCCATAAAAATGAAGCACGAAAATATGTTGTTATTCAACGTATGTACGGCCGTGCCGTACGTATTATACGTTTTTACAGGAAAAATAGGAATATTAGCGCATCTCTAACTTCTAGTAACTATTGCAGGGCTTACACGGACAATGCATTCTTGAATCATTACGCCGTTTCGTCGAGGTCGCGATATTACAGTCGCCGCGCGACTGGAAAGGGGGCGGTTACAATGTTAGGCAACACACGATTACTCCTATGGTCGAGCTTGTAGTAATACCTCGACCTTTATCGCCGTTCGGATAATCATTACCGAGTACAGTCGGCGAAAGGGTATCGAGCGGTATCGATTGGCCTACTGGTATTGCGACAGGGGCCTTTAGGCTAGGCCCTCTCCCCGATAAGAGCTGAGCTTACTGAAGTGTAGATGCCCTTCATCTGTCCATTCCAGCGCAGGGGCTGCCCAACGGGGAGGCGGCACTTCAGCATGCCGCCGCATATCCTGGAATGCAAGCTTATGCTGGAGTGGCCGGTAAGTGTGTTTCTCCAGTTGCAATTTTTACCTACGGCTTGTCGAAGGTGCTCTGTCTACCCCTTCCCGTGTCTTCCGTGCAATAACTGCAGCGCGCGTTACGCCCATCCAGCCTTCTTGTGTCCAAGCAGGCTCTCTCTCATACGGCTGTTGTTATCGACGTGAAGCGAGACGGGACGTTAGAGAGACGGCCCGATATCAACGTGCGTATTTACCTCGAGTCGAATAAGTACGGTTTGCGCGCGCTAATCGACGGATCTACTACGCGCAAAGTCGATCGTCGCGTGCAGCATGCACGAATCGAATTACGGCTGGGAAAATGGATTTAAGAACGTACGCGTTAGGGAGAATTCGCACCTTAGCGGGAAAACGGAAAATAGAAGAAAAGCAGAAAGCCAATCAGAACTCGCGCTAGTAGAAAAGCAAAAACTGCACTGTAAACCTTCAAGTATGTCATTTCGGTTGAATCTCTTTTTACACGTTTCTTACCGTCTTAATATTATATTAGTATATTAGATTATAACTTACACGTCTCAAACGTGTCAATGACCTGACTTAGAACGCTGAAAAACGTATAAGAAGAGCTTCAGCCAAATTACACGCTTATGCGTTTAAGAAGTAACACATTTGGATTTGCAAAGTGTCGACTACCACACCGTAAATCCAAGTTATTTTTAAACGTATATAAACATGTAATTTGTCTGAAGCTCTTTCTACATGTCTTTTATCATTTTAAATTGCGTCACTTAACGCGCTTAAGACGTGTAAATTACTAAACATGTTTAGAAATGTTCAATGACGTGACTTGATATGGCAAGAAGCGTATACAGAGATATTCCGCCTTAAAAAATAACATACTTGGGCTTGCAGTACACTTGACCACCGGCGCGAGTTCTGATTGGCTTCTATCTTTCTGCTTTTCCAGCGAAAGATGTGAGTTTTCCCTAAGGGAGAATTTTCCTTGGCAGAGAAGCGAAAAAGCAGAAGCCAATCAGAACTCGCGCTGGTGGTCAGATGGTAGTTGACAATTTCTGGCTTTTCTACCAGCCCGGCTTCTACCCTTCTGTTTTTTTGCTCGATTGCTGAAAAATGTGAATTCTCCCTTACAGAGTCGCTGCAAAAGTCTCATAAACGTTCCGCATTATCGCGGCACACGTTCATAGCGGAACGTGGCCCCCATGTATCAGTCTTAACGTGCGCTCGCGCCAGGTAACACTTTACGTGTGTACTCATCTCGCCCGGATGTTGCCTATCGCGATCTTGAGCTGTAGGGTAGATCGAAAAGGTGCGTTTTTGTGTGTGTTCTCGACGAGGAGGCCGAGGGAGATGGGAGCGTGTGTACGTAGGGGAAGATGCATCGGAACGTCCAACGTTTACATGCTTTTATCCGGGCGCCGGAGCACTTACCTGCGAAAAAATTCGATTCCGCTGATCGCGTTGCTGGTTGTTTGCATGCAACTATGGCCGCATGCGTACACACACACACACACACACACACACGGACACACACTCACAAGTACACGCAGTCACATGTGCACACATCGTACACACACGTCATACATGATCGTGTACGCGTCAACGTTTCGTTCTATAATGCTTCTGCTGTGGTGCTACGATGTACTTCGGTGTCCTTCTAAATGTACTTCGTGTACATATATTATATTGTAGTTTTACACGTTACGTTAAGCTCCTCTCCCTCTCCTCCTGCTCCGCTCACCCCTGCCCCTGTCATCCAGCCGTCCTCTCGCCTTCGTTCATGCATGCTCACCAACACCAACGGCGACGAGTAACCCGCCATCGACCGTCGGCGCCGCTGCGTCAAAGTGCAGCGCATCGGCGCAAATTATGATCCAATAACGTCCGGCAAAATGGATGATCTCGTTTCACGGATAATCAACGTCTCGATGGACCTATACTTCTATTACATTCCAATCACTGTCGGTAATGAGAACGCGCGTTTAACGAATTCCGCGCTCAAGCGCCCCTCGTGGCGCAGCGCTCGCGCCCGCGCTTCGTCCTTCCGTCGCATGTCGAGTCGCGGAAACAGCGAAGACCAGAAGCAGCCGCGACAGGAGAACGGAGTTATCACTTACCGCGTCGCTGATTAAATCCCACCAGCCCTACTCTTGGTGTCTCTCAACATTCTGGCCGTATCGATGGAAATTCAACAAATTCGAGTCATAACAAACACGTCCTCGTGTGTGTTTGCCTGTGTGTGAGAAAGAGAGAAAGAGGGAGAGCGCGCGCGCGAGCGAGCACCCGGCTGTATTTGCTGAGAATTCAAAAGCCGTATATTTTTTTCTATGTATTTTCGGCCAGTGTACACACACGCCATCGAGATCAGCGAGTGGAAAAAAAGCAATCCCGAATAACGGTGCACCTCTATCTGAGCGTGACGCGGCCGACGTATGATGGCGTATTTATTTCATACGCCAAACGTTGATCCATCGCGCACCGGGGGCCTCGGGTAACGTCAATCGGAATATATTAAAGCGATGTTTGCACGGAAATAATTAATTCCGGAGCGAAAATTCGCCTCTGCCGATCTGAGAGCACGCGCGCACGCACGTGCACGCTCGCGCGCGCTCCACCTATCCGTCACAAACAGGTATCAATCACGAGCATTTTAAATATTTATCAAGCTATAATTAATAACGACGGTACTTGCTTTCTAGCCTGTCGCCGCGCGCGCGTATGCGTGTGTGTACGCGCTCACCGGCGCGAACGGCATATAATACCGGTATTCGCGCGTTTATCGCGTCACATTCGCATTTACAAACTTGTCGCCGTCGCGCCAATTGTCGCCGTCACAAACGCGCGAATCGCAGTCGAAGATTAAAACGCATGAAAACGCGAACTTTTGTTTAATGTGCGAAATATTGTACAAATTTTTGACAATCGGGAACGGAACTCGTTCGCTAGTCCCCTCTTCGATTCTCGCGCGATCGTTGTAATGGAATCGCGTAGCAACGGTTTTAACCTCGTCGGACTTTCGAATTAAATTTGTCCCATTAAAATTTCATTACATCGAGCGGGGCCCTTATATCGACGCCATTGCATTAATCGGGGATACAGTCGAATTTTGTAGTAATAAAAATCTCGTTATATCGACGGCATTCTCTTTCTCTCTCTCTTTCTCTCATCCCTTTCCTCCCTTTCTACCGATTCGTCGTAATGTAATATTAAACAAACGCTATTACGATAATGTCTCTCCGATTTCCGAACCTTACGCCGCGCCCGTATCGCGTATCCTCTCCGCGAAATCTTCCGTGTCGGAACATTTGTGTTCGCGCTGGTCCCTCTCGATCGTTCAAATATTTAGTTTCGCAAATTGCAACGGGATATCGTGCGCAGCTGCACAGACGACTTTTGCCGTTCCGCGTGTAAGAAGGCGCGTATCCCGTTTTAATGAGACGCGACGCGACACAACGCGACGCTGCAAGCCGAATCGGCTTTGAAGAGATATCGGGTGTCGGCTAATGTCACGTCGGATGCAACGCGTTTTCGCAGGCCGCGACGATTCGCGGCACAAAAGTATCATATTAAAAGTCGCGCAACGGTGAGAACGTTGAGAGACGAATACCCTTGTCGGCAGAAACACCATGATGAATGTCGCCCGGAATCACCTGTGCGAGACCGTTGCTATCGGTGAGTCGCTTCTCGTTTGCTTTCAAACCGACAGAGCAAACAGTCCACTCGCGTTAATGACGATATTCTAGAAGCTTTGTTCTCGATTTTAATGATGAATCCCCCTGTACTTGGCATAAATGGTAGGTCCCCCTGTGAAGTTTAAATTTAATCCTCTCAAATGGCACATGTGTTTTGGGTACCTCCATCTGGCACTAGGGTCGTTTTTGTCCTCATTTATTTACATTCCGTGACAAAAATAAAAATCTGTGAAAACTGATAAATGTACTTTCAAGTATATCTCAATAGTGTTTGGACCTTTTAATAATGATTTAAGATGACACTGCGCGATTTTCCCTCCAGGGCGAGTTTTCTTTTTTCACAAGTATATTTAGATTTCCTTCCTTTTTATTGTTATTTTCGTTGTAAAATTTAATACAAAAATATAATACAAAATACGTTTAATTTGTATTTGCTATGAGTTAAAAAGAAATACGAAATAATTTAACTAAATTAAAAGAAGTTCAATATTTGACCACGAAACTTTTCATTTCAATTGGGGGAGGGGGGGAATTAAACTTTTATATTCCTTTATATTATCAACTATAACTTTTTTTAACGCATGAATTAGATGGGGGTTGAAAATGAGCCCAATGCGTCAGATGAAGGTTAATTCCTATAAACTGTCGAAAGATCAGTGAAAATTGTTTTCGCAGTCGCTCGCGTCGAAAAGCCGATCTTCAATGCGACAGACAAGTCTGTCTGTCGATAATGGAGATTGCGGCAAGCTGCGCAACTGAAATTACATCTCACGGTCCGACGATAATACAAACACGGAGCAATACGAAGCCAGGCCGCGCTCTTCGGGTTTTCGTAGCCTTTCAACGTGAAAACACTTTGACCTGCTCCTCGTTCCGCGACGGGCCTCCGGCTCAAATCCCAAGAATAAATGGCCACGTGTTACCGGTTACGTATTCCGCGCTTCTGAAACGCAGGCTCATAAATTACGCCGTTGTAATCTGTCTAGCGATGGCAGCGCAATTTCTGTTGAATCTGTTGACGTTTATTGGACTGTTCGGCTTTTATTACTGTCATCGTCCATTATGTATGCGCTATCGCTGCATTGAATTACGATGCCTACGGTTCCGGGGCTTGTTGCGCCGGTTGCGAGCTGTCGCTGGCCCTTACTCGTCGACGACAGCTGCGGATCGCAGCGGGGAGAGAAAAGGGAAGAAAGAAAAGCACAAAGAGAGAAAGAAAGCGAAACGAGGGCGAATATTAAAAGGGGGACAGAGGGAGAGAAAGAGAGAGAGATAGGCGGCGGCACGCACACACAGATCTCGGTGTGGACAGATCATGATGTACTTGTTATTTGTTATTGTCGCAGCTTACCCCGCTGTCTACGGCCAGTTTCCTCAGGCTATTCCTCAGCCGATGACCGCGGTGGCGCCCACGCAGAGGGAAGGTAAGTACAACACGCTCATCAACGTCTAACTGTTGACTGTAAACACGAACGACTGTAGACCTGAGATTGTAGATCCACGTCCCGTACACGTCCAGACACGAATTATCCCTCGTCGGCGCCCAACGAGGTGCAAGACGGAGTTTCGAGTTTCCGCCGTCGCAGCACCAGCCTGTGTACTGTACCATTCCATACCGCTCCGCGCAAATAAAACGGATGCGCGAGCTCGATCGCCCAAACAGAAACGAGACGGACGACACAGGTACAACCCGTGTATGACGATCAATCCGTTCCGCTCCGTTTCACCTTCGCACGCGCGCGCTCGTCTGTTTTAGTTTCGATCGGAATGGTCGAAAACGTGCTTTTTTCACAGATCTTCTTTTCACTAAGATAGAGGCAGAGAGAGAGAGAGAGAGAGAGAGAGAGAGAGAGAGAGAGAGAGAGAGAGGAGGGGAGGGAGGAGAAAGCGACCGAGGAGAAAGAGCGCTCCGATCCGATAGCTTGCGGTAATTTCCGCGATAACGTCATCTCCCTCGAAGCCGGCGCTCGAAAATTGCGGCTAATTAAAAAGCGCCGGGCCGAATAAAGGGACGCCATCGGTCAAAGGGAGAGTGCGCGGGAGTCTCACCTAGCAAATATATCGGTCGGAGCTAGTCGTTTATTACGCCATCTTTTTGCGAGAGAGCAGCCGCGGGAAGAAGCGGAACGCGCAGCGCCAAAGGCACACAGGAGGCGAGGAAAAAGTCGGCTAGGCGAGTCCCGGGCTTAGAAGAGAGCTGAGCGAACCAGCGCCTAATTGCAATTAACAACTCGCCATTATTAGAATATACGACGCCTTGCAATGAGATAATGCAAATAAAACGAAAGTTTTAATTACTTTGCCGCTACGCCCGCCGGCGATCCGTTGTTACATCGCAGGATAATGGAAAGTTTACCGCGACAGCGCTACCCCGCCTACGTTTTATCCGGCCTCAACCCTCTGCTCTTTTCCCTCCGACCGCCACGTCCTTCCACCCTCCTCCTCCTCTTGCTCTTCCTCCCTGGCCGCTCACTCTCCTCCTTCCTCCTTGTCTTTTTCTCCCTCTTTCTTTCTCTTTTCCGTTTCCATCCCACCTGATCTTTTCGTCGATCCATTCTGATGTTTTCCCATGCACCGCGATCAAATTGTAAGCAGAACGGCAATAATAGAGATTTCTAATAGAATTGATCCTCTTCTTCCCTCTTCCCTCTCTCTCTCTCTCTCTCCCTCTCCGCAGTGTGCACGGTGAAAAGCTTCGCGCATTTATTAACGCGTATTCCCACCCCCGGCCACGTACACGTAGCTATTAATAAATCCATTTTTCGAGTGTATATAAATCCAACGCGAAGCGGACATTCCGACGATACTCCAAACGCTCGACATCTCTCGATAAATCAACGGAAAAAATCAGCTGAACGTGAATTCATCGATACGCCATGCGTGCAGGATCGCCCAGGGATCGATCGCATTACATTATACACGAGAGGCTGCGTTTACACGCCGTTGCATATTATTTTTTACGCGAGTAATAATTCGAGCCGCGTCCTCGCTTCGAGTCGCAATGATATAAAATACACACACGTGCTTGCGTGTGGTGCATTTTCACCGTGCGTGCTGCGAGCGGAAGGAGAGGGCGCGCCGACATGTCGGAGGCGCGAAGTGGTCTTTCGAGCTCAGCGGAAAACGGATCGGCGCTCACGTAATGTCGAGCCGAGAGAGCGGCTCGCCTCTCGCAGAGAACTCCTGCGCGTCGAACACACGAGTTTTGTATCAGGGGAAATAAGAGAAACGTGTGTGCGTGGAGATACATACCTCGTCTTTGGCAGGAACTTGCGTTACGCGTCGAAGTCGTTAGGCGTGGCGCAATATTGGACGGAACGATCCAGGCAAGGCGAAAAGGGATCGACGTCGTTCTTGTCATCATTGCATGACAGTGGTATCGATCTATTGACTGTCGCTTCGCGAGTTTACCCTTGCTCCGTGTTACTTTATAAGCTCCTTGATCGTTGTTCTGGGTGTTCTACGTCTTACACGATGTGTTCTCGGTGTTCGTGTACTCGTTTCTTCTCTCTGACCATGACTGATTGTGTCACGATATTTTTCACGTTGTGCGGATAGCTCCTTCCTTACTTACTTACTTACTTACTTACTCACTTACTTACTTATCTATATTTTCTTTTCTTTACGTCAGCGTGTTCCGGATGTTCATCGTTAATTCGCTGTTTCGCCGTTGCACTCGATGTCAGTGGCTGTACTCGGTGTTGCGCTGTCGACCGATGTTGGTTGTTGCTTCGCTACGAGAGGCAGGGGCAGCGATATATATATATACATATATATATATATATATATATATATATATATATATATAAATATATATACGTACATTGCGAGAGGTCATCCGTGCCAAAAGACTCAACTCGTCTCGCGATCGGCAACACTATCATCTAAGACACTCGGCCCAATTTCAGCAACCTTGCCAGAGTCCAGAACGAACTCGATAGTAATCGCGCTTACGGGCCGTGAAGAAATGTTTCCGTGTGAAAGTCTCGTGTAATACGTTTCACACGCGTGAAAAAGCACAAATCTTCGACCAAATTTCAATCATTCGTCGTTTAAGGCGTCTCGAGTAACCGACGTCTTGATATTTCAAGGTAGTTTCTGGTAGAAATTTTCATTGCAGTTTTCGAGCTGTTATATCATTACTGGGCAGTTATGACAACTTTTGTCTGACAAGTGAAGAGTAAAACTACTTAGGATCTTATACAATTAAGATGTGACGTTTTTTTCTGCAGTTGCTGCGCACAAAAATGCGCGAAATCTGATTCAATCTCAAGGGAAACGCAGAATGGAAATGGATAAAATATTATTCAACTAATAAAAATAAATAATCAAGTTTACTGCTCACAAAATGGGCCAATCTGTCCTAGCAGTCTTTTATTTTTTGTATATACGTTCTAATTGGAAATTTTCATGCTAATGAGAGTCATAGCGCAGGAAATCTTTGGCGCGTAATATATATTTTCATGTTTCTCGTCTTTTATACGTAAGATTTTTCATAACTATCAAGTAATATATGTCCTTTTATCCATTCTTTTGTACTATTTTATATCAGATATATTATATCAGGTTTTGAGTCTCTGAGCTATTATGGCCTTTTAGTTGTATCATTACCATCAGAAGAGTCTGAGGCGTTCTCATAGCAATGAAATAGTAAATTGGCAATTTATTGTAAATTAACATTTACTCCATTTATGTGTCTCTTGCTCAGTTTCATTTCTTATCTTAGTTATTATCTCTGTTACAGTTCGTAATATTGTCAGATGCCTTATTTCCTTCAGTTTCCTTTTTTGTTCTACGTTACCCTACATGTCCACTCATTGTTCACACAATTTTAAGCTCTTTTTCAACAATATAGATAAATATGTTTATAAATATTTAACAATATAGATAAGTTCACTCGCTGTTGGCATTATAGTACATGCGCATTGTAAAATTGAATTAATATTGTTGGTACTATATCTTGGGAAAAGAGAATCGGCCCACATGTTATACAGTAAACTGCTTCAATCACTAAATGAAATTCTATCGAGTTCTTATCCAGTTCCTACACAGTACTCTCTTAAAGTGGATCAGTAAAAGAAAACCGACAAGGGATTTCACCAACAATCAGTGAATATTCATTGATGTTCAGTGGAAACTCTCTCACTTCTCCATCTTATATCTCATTCCATTTATTATATCTCACTGATTTGGACCAGAAGTAAGATTTCACCGCGAAATCTGTAGTACACAAATTTATTACACTATGTCGAATCTAGCTTTATGCGTTCGTAACGATGGAATTAACGGTTTCCATGCGATTAACGCGTAATGACATTGTCTGCGTTTGCAAACTGCGTCAATAATGGTAACAGTCGCTACTGTTACCTGATCCTATCAGCGAGATTTTACTGATTGCAGTGCTATACTTGTGACTGAACCATTGCTCGAGTAGAAATGTAACTAACAGCCAAAATCAAATACCTGAATCAAAAGCTAGTACCTAGCTAGTGTTAGCTTTTAGTGGTTAGATTTTTTAGCTTGTTACTAATTCATTATTGGTTGATGATTCACTATAATATAAAATCGGATTTGTGATATAGACATCGTAATCTAGCTATATATCAAATATGATAAAATAGATGACGCTCTATCTATTCCAAAGTACACAATCTAACTACTATATCACTACTTTATTTTAAAATTAGGTAGCAAATCAAAATTGAGATTATGTTAATTTCATAAATTTCATAAAAATTGAGATTATGTTAATTTCAAAAATCTCAAACAAGCACAATTAGTATGTAACATTACTGACTAGAGCAACTGCTTATGGTTTCTCATTTCTGGGAGTCCGCATAACTCCAATTTTGTTTGTTTAACCATCAGCTAAATTATTCTATATTTATCTAGCTACGAGGAGAAGTTACATGACTGGCTAACAGTGATGTTAGACACAAATTTGCAATCTCCTGACTAGACACCGACGAGGTTCAATTTCTGCTAGGGCAGTTATGAATATAGTATTTCAGTGAATAATACACTGATTGCATTTCAGTGAGCATTTTTACAATTAAATTAGAGGAGAACGCATTAATACTCGATAACTGGGTAGATGTCTACGCAAACTGCATACATTTCTACCAGGAGCGTTTCACTGTTACTTTTCAATAGAAGTAGACGCAAGGGTAGCCGTTCTCATTAGATTCGCGTGCACGTACCTCGTGTGTGCCAATTAGAGAGGCGAAAACCAATTTCAGGATCAACGATCGCGCGCGCGGCACGACGACGGGCTTTAATTTATGGCTCGTTCTTCGTGATTTCGTCGACCACCGCAATTCCCCTCCGTGCTCTCCCTAGTCGGAACCGGAAACCCGTCGACACTCGTGCTAATTTGGGTTTCGCGTGACAGCCACGATCGAGTTATTACCGGGGTGAAGTCGTTTCGAGAGCGAGAGGGGGAGAATTTGTCACTCTTTGCGTAAGCCGCGGGACAGATTCGAGATTTCTCGAGACTCCGACAAATACACAACAACGTTAATTCATAATTGGCGAGGAAGTCGGCATTAAATCCGCGATTTACTCGCGCAACATCGCTCTTTCTCAACAAGCCGGCCGTTACGGTGGTCGGCGAGTCGCGAAACGATTTCGCGTCGCGGATTTTACTTTAAGCGTGATTTATGCGATAGTTATCGGAGAAACATCCCGAAGATAGCGAAGTTTTTGTCCCTTTTGCATCTCAGGATCAAATCTCTCGCGGACTTAGGAACGAAGTTTCGAATCGTAATGCGCTATTTTCGACAACTGAACGATTAAAGTTTAACCCCCGACGGGAATCACCATTTGGAGATCGCATGAAAATATTCTCGTAAAATCACCGTAAAATTTCGTCCTTGTCACATTTCGTTTTTAAACTCGTTCGGATTCACGACGACATAATCTTATTGACCGGCAAATGCGCTCAACGATTCATGCGGACGGTATCATTGAGCACCGACGTGCCGGAAGTCATAATCGGGCTCGAAATGGACAATTATACTTTGCGACGATTCGACGAGCATATTCGACGGCGAATCCCCGGAGGATCTTTCCACGAAAGATCCTTCGCGCGCGTGCGAGAGAGAGAGAGAGAGAGAGAGAGAGAGAGAGA